>NW_007577837.1:0-87588 GCF_000690725.1 Stegastes partitus | reverse complement strand
GGTATCGGCCAGAAATTTTAATATCGTGCATCACTAATAAAAAGTTGACATTGTTATCTAATAAGAAATTAGAAATACTGTATCAGTTTGTTGTCCAGCTTACATGAGAACACAATGAAACAATTTGTTTTATTTGTGCAGGACAGTTGTATTATTACAAGAAAAAACCCTTTACTTTTGTATACACTTTAATTACAATACTGCTTTCCTTACAATAATGTATACCCAAAGCCTAACTGAAAATGTATTCAGTGCTTTATCGTGCAAATTGCTCATGTTGACAGTAGACAACAGTTTCTGCCATGAACGTAACATGCACTTTAGTTCTTCTTTTCTAATTATTTAAAATGTCTTCTATCCTTTCAACACTGCAGTGCATTAAATGAATCATTGGAATCAGTGTATGACATCATTATGAAATAACAGTGGTGTATTTTGCCGGAAATACTTGATTTATTAGTGTTTCGGTGTTCAGTTAGGGAAAATTGTTCATTTATACACTGCGCTGCCCCGCCTCGCCTGAACACCCGTCTCATGTGGGAGTCAGATGTGGGGCGTTAAGTGAGGTGTGTGATGTGTGTCTGCGGTGTAAACATATGGATGAAATGAATACTTCATCAGTCCTAACAGGTGGGCGTTACATCCCAAAGTACCAAATTAAATGCACATACCTGAGCACTGAAAACCCCATTTCAGCTCTTAGTGTTGTTAAAATGAGTCGAGAAAAGTCCTTATACGTTGGAGCTGTAACCATTAATCAATGATTTGTTGACTATTAAATTATCCTGAAACTAATTTTGATAATGGGTCAATCGAAAGTCAGATTCCAGCCTCTTAAGCCTGAGTATTTTCTGTTTCTTTCCTCTTCTATGACAGTAAACTAAATATCTTTGAGATGTAGACCAAACAAGACATTTAAGGACGTCATCTCGAGCTTTTGGAAACACAGGTTTTCACAATTTTTTGACATTTTACAGAGCAAACAGCAAACTGATAAATCAAAGCAGCGATCAACACACTAATAGACAATGAAAATAATCGTTACTTGCCTCCCTACTATATCTGGTGTTGCTTATCTTTACTCTATGAAAAATTGGGAGATATTTACAAGCTTAGTTTGTTTGTGGCCTTGGATATCCTCGAGGAAATCCAATCCCAGCTCTGTAAACAAGCATTCTGAAGTGGTTTATGTTTACGTGTGTTTTGCATTGCTGTTTGTGTCATGCTGTGAGCGTTCCCATTTGCCGGTGTTTTTACTTTGCCGTCTTCACATACAACCACTACCAACTTCGTCAGCCGTGTTTACGCTGTTGTGTAAACATCTCATGGACTGTGGAAAATTGAGGAACATTTTCTTTTTTTTCTTCTCTTTTTTACAGCGAGGGAAGAAAGGGAAAGCTTAATTTTCTATTTATTAAATGAAAGGAAATGTGTGTTAAAATTGGGTTTGTCATGCTGTTTGGAAAGGTTGGCCATCTGTTCTTTCATGCTCGACGGTAACCACGTCGATGGGTTTATGATTCTTGCCAAGCGCTTTAAGGCGAGACCCCGCAGAGTCTGAGGGAATAATCTTTATGGGACACAGAGGAATGACTGGGATTAAAAAAAAAAAGAGCTTTTAATTAGAAACTTACTCTTTACTAGTATCTTCGTTTTCCCTGTTAACTATAAATAATGCTGCCTGATGATTTAATGAACTCATAACTGGGAGCTAAACACAGTCAAAGGCGGGGAATTGGAATACAAGACAGTCACCCTGTTATTTCTTCTCAATATGGTTTTCATGACTAAACATTAGACAGTAGGTTTTGTTTAAAAGCAACTGCTACGGTAAAGTAATGGCTAAATGGGTTTTCTATGCAGTTAAAGGATTAAAGTTTGGTACAATTGAATATTTTCATGTTGTGAATTATTCTCTTACAAAGACCAAAGTCCATTAACATCCGTAGCCAGAGCCTTTCTTCTTCTTCTGAAGCCTCCGCTGTCTAAAAAACAGCCACACAGTCTTACTGACGTGTTTCTTCATTACATGAACACGGGCGCTATAGTTTATTTTCAGTTGAGCCATATAGACCACCCTCATGCCAAATCAGTGGCTCAAAATACACGTCTCCCACCCACTCGCTCTTGGTTGCACAACATTTGCTATAAATGAGAGTTAGCCGGCTGTTTTTTTGAAAATATTTTGCCCTTTTTTTTTTGAGAATGAAAGAAGTATTTGTCTCACATTAGAGGAAAAAAAAAAGTGTGGCTCAATCTACAGTAGGAATGAATGGGTTTGCGGTTGAAGCCACAGAGGGGGACAAGAGAGTCCGAAAGTATTGGGAGATGAACCAACTCATTGTTGGTTTTGGGCTTTTTGTGGGATTGTTGACACTAAAGGAAAAAAAATAGAATAATAGCAGCTTTATCCTTTAACCCCCTGAACTCCACGTGGGTTTTTGCTCCTGTTGCATTTTTACTCACTGTGGGCTCATTTTTTATATAAAGTTCTCTATGAAAACAGCACCATCATGACTAGAGGTAAAGGTAAGACATGCTTATAGTGCCATAAATCATAAATAAAAGCAGCGGCAACAGTTGAATTTCTTTATTTATTTTACAAAACCTGGAATCAACATGTGCATTTTTCCAGTTGCCCAAAGATGTTACCAACACTGGAAAAATGGTGGCTCTGCATCCTATCGATGTTTTTCTACTCCAGACTAGGCAGTTTAACATTGCTCTGCCCATCACTTCTAGGAAGATATTTCACCACCATGAAGGTATCTTCCAACAACTTGGTGAAAACTTGGTCCATAATATGCTGTTTTTCCACCATGCTGTATTTAGTTTATTGATTAAATGTGTTTTATTTTGCCTTTAATCTTTCAAATTAATTTCCATATGTGTCTCCTCTCTGCTCTGAGTAAACATAATCTGCAATTTTGACAAAATTTAGTAATTTTAAAAAAAAAAAATTTAAATATTCCAATTTCAAGCTCAGGTTTTTTTTTGTTTTGTTTTTTTTCAACAGAACTTCACATCACAGCTCAAGGACCAATCAGAAAGTCACAAATCTGACTATTATTCTTTTCTGGCTCTGATAAATGGTGCATTTTTTTCTGATTTTTAGGGTTCAGAGAGTTAAAATCTTGATGAAAGCATGAAAGTAAATATACAAAAGAAGAAATGAGGAGAGAGAGAGAGAGAGAAGGTGAATGACCAGCAACAAAAGTCAAACCGGGGGCGTTGCAGTTCATGGTCAGCACCTGAACTCAGAGACCACCAAGGCGCCCTTAACTGATGTGTCATTTTTAACACAGCTGCGTGCAACATTTCGTGCTTAGGTTCACTTGTATTCTGACACAAACAATGACATAAGGCATAACACATGTACAAATATTCACCAAACAAAAAAATGATGCAAATTTAATCCAACGTGGATGCTCCTCATCAAACACAATTTACAACATTAAGCAGGAGATGTCCAAGACGCTTTGTAGCTGCGCTGCAAATCATCCATATTTGACTGAGCCAAGGCAGCTTTGTGCATTAAATCAAGTGCGACGACAGCCGAGGAAGCAGGCGATGAGTCTTTGGATCGTTCCTGCAGGTGGTTGACGTGACCTCAGCTGTAATCAGCTGTTGTTTGCGTACCTCTGCATTCAAGTTTACAGTTTTTTAAGGCTTTCATTTATAAGCAGCCTGTACTCTTCACTCATCCACCTAAAACACATCGGTTATCAGATAAAACCGTTGTTTTGTCATCTTCTGGTGCATGGAGAATACCGTGGTTCTTCGTGACTACAGTCTGATCTTACATCATCTATACGATTTAATATGATACGCTAATTTTTTTGCCAAGTGTGCTGGAAAAGGCAAATGGTCCCGATTAATAATATGTGGAGACACGTGAAGGTGACTGCGCTGACCATGAAACACAATACCGGCCATGTAGTGTAATTACTGTGTGTTTATACAACGCACGGACAAAGAAAAACATCGGAAAGGACAAATTAACCTCCCTGACTTCATGCTGATGCATTGGCTCGGCAGCCTTTCATAACCATATGTTCTCTCTATCACTGAATGTGAGGAATCCTGAGATTTCACGAAAACGACCTTGTTGTGTAGTTTTCTCTCTCCGTGGATCGTCTCGTGGCATCGTGTCAAGAACAATTAACCCTCCTGCTGAGACGTCAGGTGGAAAGTTAAACATGATCTACTCATTATCTCAAACCTCTGGCAGGAGGAAGGAAGGGGAAAAGGGGAGACAAGGAATAAAAAAGGAGAGGTAAAGGGTGGAGTAGGAATGCGTGAAAGTGAGATTTTTGGGCACATTTTTGAGCTAACCTAAGTAGAAACAACAAAAATCTTACAGTGCGTCCTAAAAAGGCCACAAGAAGAAGCTCAAAAGCTCCTCCAGAAGCTAAAAAGCTTGAAGACATCTCAAAAACTGATGAATAACCAATAATGTTCACAATGTTGCACAGAATGATTTTTAAAAAATCATCAAAGTCTAATTCAAATTTAATTTTGAAAACGTGTGTAGCAGATGTTCCCTGGTGAGTGTGCCAGACTGTATCTGCCGTTAATAAGGCCTGTATCATAATTAAACAGGACATGTGCTGGTGTTTTTTTTTCATTTGTCGTGGCTTATAGCCTGGTTTTGTGTTATTTTGTGCCCCTGTGAGTAATTAGTGTGTGTGGATTTGGTGTCCAATCTGTAATTTTCATTGATTGACTCAAGCAAACACAGAATACTCGGTTCAGCAGCTGCTTTCTCATCTCATCGACACCCTCCTTTCCCATGCTGTTACAAGCTAATTAGGAGGCAAATTAGTTCTGAAACTAGAAACAGGCTGAAATTTGTGAGTTTTTTCTCCTTGTAATGTTTAGCATTAGAGGCCGCAATAGTTCAACCCTCACCCTAGAAACATATTAAACATCCGCCAACAGTTTCCTTATGAGACCAAGAATAAACTGCAATAATAACAACCATCACATTAACTTCTTTCTTCTCAGAATTATTAGCTATTTAACTAATCCTAAAAAGAGATTATTATTTTTGGAAAGTTAAAGTAAAAAATTGCATATTGTGAGAAATCACAATACAAATCGCAGCTTTTATCCCAAATACGATCCACATTTGTACTTAACAGTTTATTTACGAACCTTTGGTGTTGTTTTCAGTCATTTCAACATTATTTGTGTGATGTTTATATTTCTTCAAATTTCATCCAAGCCAAATCTGGCCATTCTTGATCTGCTTGTGTGCTTTTGTTACCTAAAAAAAACAACACTGAGGTCATCCCAAACCGGTCATATACACGCCACACTATTTTAATCTTATCTAGTGTAATAGAACATGGACTTTTCATTTTATAGCCATAAAACATTTTAGCATTAAATTGCATGTTTTTTTTCTGACTTTGAGCATCCTCCTATGTTGGGAAAGGCAGTATTTTTGTATCCATCAATTATCTATACACCGCTTAATCCTCACTAGGGTCACGGGGGGCTGGAGTCTATCCCAGCTGACTTAGGGTGAAGGGCTACACTTAGAGACAGACAACCAAGCACACTCACATTCACACCTACGGACAATTTAGAATCTCCGATTAACCTCAACATTTCTTTTGACTGTGGGAGGAAGCCGGAGAACCCGGAGAGAACATGGAGACTCCACGCAGAAAGATCCCGGGTGTCCTCACCGGGATGCGAACCGGGATCTTCTTGCTGTGAGGCGATGGTGCTAACCAATGAGCCACCTTGCAGCCCTATTTTTCAACATGAACCCGATAAATAGTTCCATTTATTAAAGCAGCATAAGCAGAATTAGGTGTTTTTGACTTGGGTCTTCCAATGCCTTAATACATTGGTATTTATAAAAAAGCACAAATTAAAACAGAAATGGCAAATGATATGAAATCATCAGGCACAAAATAATTTTAAAAATAATTGGAAAGGTATTCACCTGTGAGATTTAACAAACCTCTTGGTTCTGCAGGTACCAGGGTGGGTTAGTGGTTTTTCTTCTCCTCCTGAAGTGGTTCTGACAGGTTTTTGTGGCAGATTTGTTCCTTCCAACAGTAGAGGTCTGATGTAGACATGGAATAAGCTTTCATGAAATGCTATGTTTCATCTGTACTTTTGACTTCATGCCGTTCTTTTTGTTATGTGCCTTTGCACAGCACCTGTTTGCACTCTGTGTCAAAGAATTATTGGACTTGTTATGCTCACAAGACAAGTATGGAAATGCAGCTTGTGAGGTTACAAAAAACAAAACATAATGAGACTTTGAGTTGAAAAAAAAAAACAAAACACCACAGACAGAAAACAGCGGAAGCAAGTGTCAGGTGCTGCAGTGTGTAAATCAGACTTGTGGAGAGATGTTTGCAGATATGGAGCAGTCCTTTGGCTCAGACCTCGACCCTGATGGATGTGGTGTAAAAAGCTAATACACTCTATATATGCAGGGTGGAGCCCCGGCTGCTCTCCGACAGACTTGTTACACAGTCTGAAACTCCCTTTATACTCTGGGGCTCGGTAAATCTCAATCCTCTACCCGAATGTTTGAGTTTCTCTGTGGGACCTGAGCTCATTAAAACCTATTTCTCCTCGTGTCATCAGGTTCTTTACTGTCATATTTATTCATTCAATATCCTGTCCTGATTTCCTCTCTCATCTGCACCGAATCATCAGCGAATTAACGTCAAAGATATATCGGGAAAACGGAGTCCAATGTCAACAGCGTGAGAGGTAAATGTCGAGGGCTCTCGCTGTATCAGATGGTACGGTGATGTGGTAACAGATTCCAGTTCTGCTGTAAGACTTTAGCTCCTCAGGCAATAGGAAGGCTAATAAATCTAAAAACGAACCACCTTCCCAGCTGGTCATACAAGGATGTGGAGACAATAATGTGTGTGTGTGTGTGTGCACATGCAGTATGTTTAGAATTAGTGACAGAAGAATAGCACATGTGTAGGGAGCACAGTTTACAATATTTGTATTTGTGAGCGTACAGAATGTACAGAATGCCCCTAAATGCCTGAAGACACAAATAACAAGCAGCAGGTCGTTCACCGAGGATGCTGCGTTCATTGTTGTTTCACAATAAGCTGGACTAGTGCTCCAAATGTGTGTCAATATTTGTAGTTTGGAAGAAAATCCCTTTTTCTGAAATGATTACACTGTCTGTGAATTAAACCCAGCTGTAGCGCAGCTCTTTCTCCATGTGTATCGTTAGTGTGCGCCAATAGTCAAACACACATTCAAGAGCTCATTCGTCCCTGATTAAGAACCCTTCATCCTCATTCGTCCAACACTTAAGGTAGACCTGATGACATATTACTTCCAGGAACTACAAAGAGAGCTGTGGGTTAGCTGGAAAGGGGGTTCGGACGGTGATGTATCGCCTTTATTTAGCAGGGACAGATGGCCCATTACTCCTTATTACAGCCTGTTCCCTCTACTTACAGCCCAATTTGTTTCCAGTTATTTGTACAGTAACTCGGGCTTTCCTTAAACACAGATATTGAAACATGTGCGCGCACACCCACTCCATCTCTTTTATGCACACACATGCACACTCTTTTGCCCTTGCTATATGAGAGAGCCACAACAGAGGCCCCTTATTCTTTCTGAAATGTACGCTGCAGCCTTGAAAAAAATAATGGCTGTCTCATTAAGTGATGTTTCTTACTGGCGTATCGGGTTTAAAGTGTTTCGTATATGTGCATTTGTCTCTGAGTAAAGCAGTGTTGATGTTCAGAGCAGCTGGGCATCAGGTTTGCTGCCATCCGCCCCGGTCCCGTAGAAACGAAGCGCCAGAGAAATGATGTTGGATGGGAAAGACAGAGCAAAGGAAGGGAGGACGAGGATGAAAAGAAAATGGATGTTGTAGAGGGGAAATTGGGCCAAACGGTACAAAAAAAAAAAAGACCATCTGAGACCAGAGAACAAGTGTGTTTGGTCAGCGTAACCCAAAGCTGTTCTGTGCTGTTCCAGGTTCGCATTAATAAGATGTTCGCTGTCGGCCAAAGACAGCAGAGCCAGAGGTGCTGATGTCACTGAATGCTCCCCGCTCTCCAGCATCCCTTTACTGCTTCACTTTATGTGGAATTTAACTTTGAGAATGAGGTTTCACAAGCTGCTCTAATGCATTAGAGTATCCATGAATAATTAGCCCCGTGTGGGTTTTACATAATAACACTTATGTAATAATATATGGCCAAGTCGTGTATATCCTTTAAAAGCAGTGAGCAATCTATTCATTGAAAACAAGGGTTATCATACTGTATTAAAGGCTTCAGGACAGTTGTTCTACTTTCTTTATAATACAGTTTAGTGAGAAGTGAGATGAGGTAAAGATCTCTTTGTCCAGATGTCTCTCCATAACTGGGATAAAAGCCTCCTTCATGTCACTCAACACGTGTTACTTTGTCTTCAAGTCAGTTTGACGAAATGAAAAACAACGATAAATTGGATTAGACTCGCCATTTATTCTGCCAGAACCAGTCACAGTAATTGCTAAGCTATTTGCAATAACAGAACGCATATATCTTGACAAATGTGATTCTGATCTATTGAAGCAGGTGATGCAGACAGTGAACAGATCTGCGTCCATCTACAAGCACTGAATAAATCCCTTGTAGAGTTTTTCAAGCCCGATATTTAAAGTTCCAAGTCTACGCAAGCTGATTTTCATTCCATATGTCCTGAAATTAAAATCTGTTTACATTTTTGTAGCATGATTTGGAAAGTGATTGACGGTTGCATAAAGATAACGTACATTTTATCACCGCAAACCTTGAGCCCCAGGCGTCTGAGATGGATGCGAGCTGTCCTCCCTGCGGAGCAAAGGGTGATGTAGAAGCATGTGCCACAGTTTGATCCCCATGTCGGGCGACTCCTGTTCGGGCTACAGGTCACCTCAGCCCAGCCTCCTCCCCGCGGCGAGAGTGGGACACCTGATCTGAGGCCCTGTCAAGCATGGTTAACTAAGTCCACACCCGAGGGGCTGGAGAGGGGTCATTGACACCGTGGAGAGGGCATTTAGCTCTTTTTCTTGTCTGCTCCTTAGCAAAAAAGGATAAAGTATTGCACATAAGCAAATGGAGTCGGACTTTAACTCTGTTGGAAGCTGCACCAGATGCTTGTTACAACCGCAAAGTTGTGTCGCACTAAAAGTGATCCCTCCTGGCCAGCTGTAATCGTCTGTCATGTGTTCTCACTATACATGATGATGTTACCTGAATGAGTCACATCGCTTAGCTTTGCCTGGAGGTTCATTTTTTGGTTCACTGGCTTTAATTGGTTGGCTCTGCCTTGTGCTTTGTGCTGTGATTGGCTGCAGACCCCAGAGAGTACCTCTAGAGAGGACAACAAAAAAGAAAATAAGTAAGATAGCTATTTCTTCTTGATCAAAGAAAATGTTTGCAGCCAAACTGAGCTATTTCCATTTAGACTCCCTAATGTGTTTTTTGTTTTTGTTTTGTTTTTTAGTATAATTAGATTAATTTAAAATCAGGAAAGTGACGATAAAGTCGTCAACAGATGCCTCCAACCTTGGAAATGCGTTCCAATCTCAGAGGTCTGCCCTCTAAACACCATCGTTCCCACTACTCTCGATTTGGATCCATCTTTAAACAAGAGATGGGGACAGTTAATGCTCAGTGTATTATGTGGATACAGTTAAATAATTACAGCTTGTTGTTTTCTCTGATAAAAACCTTCTGCAACTGTGACGGACTTTAACTAAGCTTTGTCTAATTCCATTAGAGCTTGGCCAGGCTTCTGGGGGGAGATGCAGTTTAAATAATGATTATGGTGTTTAGACGAGGCTGATATGTCTATGGACTGCCTCAGAGCTTCTCTGTTACACAGCAGGAACTGTCTGGACCTTAAAATACTGCTGTAAGGAGGAGAGGAGGCAGCGAAAAGAGAAAGGAGGCCAGGCAATTTGTGGTTTTTAGTTTACACTCCAGATAATCCCTTACCATGCTGTCATTTCTGTGCTTCCGAGCACATTTTTAACAAACACTTGAATTATTTCTTTGTCGCCGGAGCCCTCAGCTCAGATTTTCTCCTCTGTGTTTTTCTGGCAACCCTAAAGAGAAATTCCACAATAAATTATTCATCCTTGTCGTCCGTTGTTGTAGAAGCCACATTAAAAGCTTTGTGGGCGAAAGCTCAACAGGTTTTTATTATGGATAGCAAATTAAAACTAGCTGTCAGGTTGCACAATGTGTGTATCACAAAACTGATTTCTGATCACGTAGTTTTTCAAATTTTATTCAGATATGTTCAGCTGGAATTTGGTTGGGAGACCAGCATGTGACCTTTAGGTGCCTGCATAGCATACATTTCAATAATCCCTCTGCTTATTGACTGTAGCCGCAGCTCAGTGTGTAAACCAAAGTTTAATCACTAAACACAACACACGCTCTTGCCGGTGCTTTGTGATCACCTCAGGACCTGTCAGAGCGAACGCGCCCCTTTCAGCAGTTCAATAAGTATTCTCAAAATAAAAAACAATAAATGTCCACAATCGAGCTTCTGTGGCCCACGGAGAGAGAGTTAGAAATGAAAAGTCATAACCTTAGTTTTCATAAGCTTGTCAGTTTTAACTGAGCGAAGATAGAGATTAAAAGCCGCTGACATTTCCAGCACCCCAGTGGACACGGCGGGAAGTGTTTCCACAGTTTAGTAAATTAATCTATCAGTATGTATTAACCTCAGGCTTTCATCTGTATGTTTTTTTTTTCCTCGCGACAAGAAATACAGTTTCTCTTCTCTTCAGTATTATTTTATGTTTTCTTTTCCTCTCTGTCTGTCTCGTTCTCCCGTGAGAGTATGTCCTTAGCAGTTGTGATGAAAGAGATCGGCTGCTGGCTACAGTTTGATTGTCTGGTTGACAGCTGCTCTGCGTGTTTATTTTTCTATTTATCTCCGGCGCCCTGAACCGACACATGCTCGGCCGCTCGCAACATCAGCGGGCCTGGGCTGGTGAGAAAGGGGAGCGATGGTCGGACAGATGTGTGGACTGTGTTTCACATCAAAGATCACTTCTTGGGAATTGTTAGATTTGACACATCTGGATTTCATGGACTCATCAGGCAGGCAGACATGTAGTATACTGTAGATACACACAATTACACACAGATGAATACCTCCAACCATGTTTAGGTTTACATGATGAAACACTTGGATTGCTTAATCCTGAAATACAGTTTTTTTTATCTGTGTTTCAAGCTCCTATCTGTTACTTGGTGCTTGCACCACAGAGGTGTTTCTAGAGGTCAGCTGTCTCCAGAGACACAAGATCATCTTCTGACTTCTATCAAGTTGTCTTAAAGGAACTTCACTTAGTTACATACGTGCAACCGACAGGTGGGAGGAACTTGTTAGCAAATGACAGTACTTTCTTCTCCTACTCATCTTAAACAAGGTCCAGAAGCAACTGATGTACGTAAGCGGATATTTCAACATTTTTTCCCAGTGACACGTTTTTCCCTTATATGAACATAGCCCTGTAGATAAAAGTATACAGTCATTGCAACAGCTCTGTCAAGCTGCACTGCTGCTTGAAACCAAATGCTCACATCACTGTCTTAACATGCTAACAATGGCAACATTAAACGCTACACCATACTATCATATTGTATAGTATGCAGTGATCATGTGAATCAGGTGTGTTGGAAGAGGGAAACATCTAAAACATGCTGGATAGGGGCTCTCGAGGACCAGGATTGGGCACCCCTGCTCTTCAGCTATAAGCAGCATCTGATTCTTCTGTGATACATACAATAAAACCTGAGATTGATCTGTATTAAATGAGCCACATAAAATGGCAAAACCTACACACTAAATGCAATTTCATATCAGTGTAATTCAAGAATACAACCTATTTTATGCATAACATTAAAAGTAAAGGGTCACTGAAAAATGTCACTCACCAGTGTTGTTGTGGTAAAATGCTACATTTAGCCGTTATCAAAGAATCTACTTCATTTTTTTTTGTCTTGTTCGCTCACAATGAAAGCCAACCTAGCTTGCTGCATACTACCATCCACCAAAACTGTACACGTTTATTATGTCTTGACGTATATGTCATTCCAATATTTTAATTGGATGACTTCGGCTTGGGGCCACAGTAACTGTACCCTGCGGCTCTCTACGGAGAGCAGTTTTGGACATGAGCACCACGATTTCAGCAGTTCATCACTTAAACCAACACTGATGGGCTGGCTCCATTCTCAGGTGCGTCAAGAGGAATTAGGCTACTTGTCGGCATTCTGTGGGCAAAGCCTTTGGAATATGCAAAAATGTTTATAATGAAATTGTCTTGGTAACATAATTGGTCTTTTTAGAGTATTATTATCCTTGAAAAAATATTCTTTATAGATTATTACTCTATAAAGACCGATATTTTTCCACTTAATTATTTTAAGCCAGCATAGAGCTCCACAGCGACATATGAGCAAGATGGTCAAAGCTTAAGGTGCAATGTTATGAAAAAGTAGTATGTCCCAGTTGCATACATACAGCATGCAACACATACATGGTAAGGGCTGAAAGGGAATCTGGGGGGGGGGGATCACAGACTTCAGCTTTAATGGACTAAATTCCAACACAACCCTTTTGCATTTCTGCATCCAAGCTGTTTCTTAATGTTCCAAAGGTGGTAACGAACCTTGTTGTAAAACTCTGGTAGGTCACTGTCTGAAATGTAGTGTTCAGAAGGTATGGTGTACTGTGGCTCCATAAGCTCCAAAAGACAGTGCAAACCTATATTCTTTAACATGCATGTCAGAAAAAAAAAAAGTGTTGTAGACCAGCTGTAGTAACTGGTTGCACCCCCAGGTGGCGCCACTTAATCTTTAGCACTCTAGCGACCAGATGAGGTGGTAACTTGAACTAGAGGCAGTTCAATGAGGCCGAACAGAGAGAGGTTTTGGAGGTTCAGCTAACAAAGGGCCACCATGACAAAGAGTTCTGTGATGCTTTATGGGCTCCAACCAGCACTAGTGTTTAAGGCAAGCTCAGGCAACCTATAATGAAGAGCATTAATTCATCATTGATTGACAAAGCTTCCCCTTGTATCGCATCTGTCAGATAGAGGACTTAAAAAGAGGATCGTTCCTAGATTTGCAGTATTACAAAAGTTAGAAAAGGCATTGATTGAGGAAACCATTGACACAAAAACGTCAAGCTCATTGTAGCTCAAGAGGAAAATTGAGGGAATCACCAAAGTCACTGGAATTCACCATCTGAGATCCATCGAAGAAACCTTCATTAAGCGGATATTGAGATATTTTATAGAATATGTTTGATCTGCTTAAGAGCTCAATATCTATTGCAAATTTTATGTAAATCCATCTAATATTGTCAAGATATTTCACTCTGAACCACAAATGCCAACCACATTATGTTAAAAACTCAAAGAGACGGCGAACTCATCTGGATTTATCAACTGGGGGCATTGAATATCTTTTCCTGCTTGCATGGCAATCAGAGCAATACTTGTAGAAATGTGGTCCAAAGTGGTCGACCAGTAATGGTAAAACGCATCGATAAATTTAAACCACAAGCATCCACACACCAGCTCTCTCTCTGATTACAACTCCCCAGGCTAGCATACCAACAACCCCTTGTAAAAGTGCAGTCAGTCCTGCACCAGCGCACATCTGCAGCGTAGCGGGAAGCGTCTTCCACCCTGACATGGCATGTTTTGTGTCTGTCCGTCCTCAAGCGTGGCAACAGGTTTGTTCCACTGGCTGGAACTGAAGAGAAGGGCAGGTGAGGTCACATGGCCTCGTGACCTCTTAACCCTTGCTGTGTTAACCTCTGGCACCGGCTGTATCTCCTTTAGTTGCTAACAGGATGCAGCATTTGCCCCGAGAGGTGGCTGTTTGCGCTGTACATCTGTGCTGATGCTGTGACGCTGACCGGACATTCCCAGACCATTCCCACACCTCTGACCCTGCCAGAAAACCTCTCTTCTTGTCTCTGTTACTCATCCTTCCTCACCTCTGCATTCAGCAGACCACTCCGTTGGCTACATTCTCGCTAACTGAATTACATCGCCGCCTCAGGGGGGAAAGAAGAGCCGGTTGTGAGGATGGACAATCAATGACAGACTCATCCAACAGAGCTGAGAAGGGAAGACAGTGTTTTCTTGCTGTTTGTCATTAATGTTGGGTTTTGGGGCTCAGATGATGATGATGATAATAGTGGAGGCGACAACGAAAAAATTTGCGGGAGCACAAAGGAACAAGAAGCCCCTGTTAGTAAACTTCGTCCGAACGGTGAAAACCACAATTGCTCTCTAGTCAAATGTTCTGCTGACTGATTTGTCAAAACAAGGATGTGATCTCTCTGTTTCCAAAGCTACGACGGAGCAGATCGCTACATGCATGTCTTTGTTCTTTTGTTGCATTGTGTGTTAATGTGCACGTCACTGCATACAAGAGCACCACGAAACCGGAACCATACGCCTGCAGTTTCTTTGGTCCACATGATCGTCTCTGATGTTGGGCAGGAGACACAATCGTTGTTGTTTCTTCTCTCTGGGGTCGCCTGAAGAAGACAAAGCCTCCTCCAAAAAGTACAAGCGGTTCACTCCATCCTTTTCATTACAAACTTTGATTCGATCCATTCAGCTGTTGTTTGTGATGTTCTTTCATACAATCCAAGCCACCACAGGACAGTAAAGCCAGCCACACTCTTCAACAGGGGAGCCATGAGGCTATTAAACACGACCAGATCAAAGCCAGACGCTCCATTCTTGGAATACAACCAGAGTCTCTTTAATATTTTACTGTTGTGTCTGTTTGAAATATGAATGGAAGTGTTTATCTAATGTTCCCTTAATTTATCTTTGTGTATCTGACCTTTGCACATTCCCTGTGGCATAAAATATTCAGAGGAATTGTCATTTTGCCATGTTTGATTTTGTGTCAACTGTCTTTTTGTCATTCATCTCTTTGCACGAGATTTTGGCCGATTTTCACTGTTTTTAATGGATTCGCTCAGTCAGTTTTACAGACTGGAACCAGCGTTGCAGAAAGATATATCTTCTCTCAGTTTGTTTTACCTTGTCAGACATTACATTCAACATCGATGATTTGCCTCATTAGCAAGAGAAAAGTTCACCAGCTACCTGTATTTATGCTTCTTTTGAAGATTAGATACTTTCTGTATTGGCTGTATAGAGCAGATGTGCATCAGGCTGGTACCACTTCAAAATAAAAACACTCCAAACGTGCAGACCAATGGTGCAAGAAGTTCGCCTACGTTACACACAAGTAACACTTCAGAAATGTAAAAATACTGCCTCACAGGTAAAGAGTCTGCCTTAACAATTTTACAAAAAAAAAATGAAGAATAGTGCTAAAGTAAAAGTTCTTGGTGGTAGTAATGTTAACTGTTAAATACAGTTGGTTTGTCTCATCCGGTGATGCAGTCCACAATTAGATAAGTTCACTTTTAATCTACAAATAGAGGTTTTATGGGTGTATATATAGCATGAATGGAAACACTCAAGAATCTCCAAGAAGCATTAAAATAAAAAAAGTCTCCATTGCAAGTTTTATTTTTGTCACTTATCACTCCAAAGGTATCCAGTTTACAGGATCTCAAACAGAGAAAAGCACCACGTTGTCACATTTAAGAAACTAAAAACCAAATAAGTAATGATCAAGAAGGGCACTTGGAGACCTCCACCAAGGCCAATGCCAAATCTGGAAACTTTAACAAAAGTGGTTCAGATCCTCACTAAAATCGAGTGGATCCCCCCCCCATGTTCCACCTCTCCACCAAATTTCATGAAATTCAGCTGTCGTTTTTCCACAACCTTGCTGACAAACATACACACAGATGGACATGCAGTGAAAGAAACGACACCGATCACATACTGTACCTCCAGCTCAGCTCTCACCTTGCTGGTGGAACAATTTGTAATAGCTCTAGTACAATCTGATAAAAGAATAAATTAAATCAGCTCTTGTGTGCGTGGAAAGTTTTGGCAGTTCACTAAGTTATTTAGCAGATGACAAATGAAAGCAGGTGAGGACCGCAGGGAATCATTTCTGCTGAATACTCCATCGTTCTTTGATGGTTGCAGTGTTTGAGAATAGTCCGAAAGATGAAGGACGTTCTGGGACACATTTAGCGAGACAGGTTCTTCCTGCTGGACAGGAGCTAAGTGGAGACATGTGGCGAGAGGTGATGCACCCCAACAGGTATGTTTTCATTCCACCATCTGTTGGTATTGTTGATTAGCTGAGCAGCACTGCAGGACAGTCTCATTGTTCTGGTTTCCAAAGGTTTTTGGAAAAGAGCTGGTCCATATGAGGACGATCCGTCTGTTTTGAAGCCTCTCTGCCTCACTGCTCACATTAGTCCATCCCTCCTTTTTCATCCTGTCCTCGCTCTTCTTTCGTTTCTCTCTCTGATTTATGTGTGATATCCATTTCTATGACTGATTTTGATCAGACCCAGAATAAACAGATTCACAAATGAGCATCTGCAGCATCTCTGCTCACACTTGTTCCCCTTCTCTGTGTTTATGTCATTGTCAGTATCTCCCACCAGTATTTTTTCTCTCCTGTTTATCACGTAGCGTTTTGTTTTATGGAGCAGAGAAGAAGAAAAACAGCATCTTGTTTTTCCTCCTGGAGACCTGAAACAACAACACGATTACAGAAATGAGGCATTCTGGGTACACATGTTTTAAAGATGAGGAACCTCTCTATCTGATGTTTTTCGTTTTTCTAAAGAAGACAATTATGTTGAACAGCTGCTAAACTCACTTATTTATTGAAGGTCAGCTTAAAAAAAAATGTGCACCAATGCTTTGAAAAATAAATTACCATGTAAAACTGTTGCCTTGCAGAGGAAAAATTACCTTCTATCCTGCTGTGGCTTTACCTTTTTAAGTGATTTGCTCTTATCAAACATGAAAGAGCTTAGGGACAGTAGTTCGGACAAGATATCCGTGGTTGGCATTCACAGAAAACAGAGCCACAAAATGCACTAAAGATAATGTAATGCTGGCGACTTTGGCAGCCAGCCTGCAGTAAAGATAATCTAAAGCCACCAAGATGTCTGGAATAGCCTCATGAGTTTTCCCAGCAGCAAGCCTCAGGCCTGCGAGGTCTTAGTCCAATTCACTGGAGAGAATTAGAGCTGATATTCTCCATCAAAGGAACATTTCTCCCTGCAGGCTAAACTCGGCCACAAATTCCCGACTTTCTTCATCCGATTCCAAGGTATTGTGCTGACTGGGACAAGGTACATGACCTGTACCCAAGATACTCTATTTTATATTTGAGCCAAGTTAGGAGAGAAGTAGAGTGAACAAGAGAGAAAGTGTTCGTGTGACAGTAAAAACAGAGGTTTGGCTTGTCTTTAAAGTTTCCTGGAAGCAGATGTTTAACTCTTTGCCACAGAGTTTGCTTCAGAAATTTTGTTCCTTCTTCTCTGAGTAATACCTCCATCAGACAAAATGCAGTCATATCTTTACTTTCCCCAAAGTGTGATGGGAACTGTAGTTTCTAATGTGCACTTAAGACAAGAAGTAACGACAGAAGTGTAATCGAGATCCAGCAATATAATTTTTTTTGGGGGTGTTTTGAAAGACTCAAACATTTTTTGGATTATTTATTTCCATTATAGCTGTCGTAAAACATGTCTAATAATAATGTGTTTTATTCTTTAGCATCTTTCTGAAAACCAGAGTTACAAGGTGCTTTACAAAGAAGAGCAGCAATAAAACCTAAATAAAGACAATAAAACATATCCTACAACTGGCATGCCACACAACAATACATGTACTGACCCTGCTAACATCTTGTTAAGAGAGAAAAAAAATTACCAATTAAATTAAGAAATTCGTTTACTATCCTCTTAATTTGTCAACAGGGCTGTTTTTTGCATTTTGTTCATGTCACCCCTCCACCACTAGAGGCTGTTTCGAGGTTTTCCATGCTGTGACCATCTGCTCATCCAGTTTGCCAAATCTGTGTCCTCCAAACACATCTGATGCTTCTTTTATTTGTCGAATCTGTCAATTTTCCTTAAACACTTACATCATCTTCTCTGTCCAACATGTGTCCTCCTCTACGTTGTCAGAAAGTTTTCTTGAGACCTCTGCTGCTCATGCAACCCCGAAAGAGCCATTACCTCGCAGGTTAAACTCTTCAATTTAAAAGTCCCTAAAAGTCATCAAATGAGGCGCATATTCTCAGTCATTGTTGTCGTTTTAGGTTACTTTGTGATGTGCTCAGATGATGTCATGTGTTTTTTTCTTCTTCTGTTTGACTGAGGAAGACATTGATGATTGAGTCCTCGCTGCTTCGCGATGTCTCTTCTCGTTGGAATGATTACTAGCTGCCATTATCTCAATGGAATCTGAGCCTCATGCGTTTTTTTTAGTAACACAGATTGACAGTTTACCTGCCTATCAGAGGGAATGGGTGGTGAATTAGGACTATGGCCTTTAGATCTGTAACCCGGGTTTCTGAACTCATTAGGAGGACCTTAACCGCAGGATTGATCAGGAGCAGGAAATGACTAAGCAGGTGGTAGAAATGTACGAAAGGTCAAGGGAAGGAACTGGGAGCAGGAACAACAGACCACCATCACTTTCTGTAATAATCACGTCCACATTTTGGAAGTTTATGTAGGTGGAAAGGGTCTGGCTTCATTGCTAAAAGGATATGGATATGGATAAACGACAATAGACTGAGTATGCATAGGGAAATCCTTTCCAAATATACAAAGCGAGTCATTTTCAGCTGCCTGCTTACTGGGCGTGGGGCGCTGCAGACCTGAGTGGCCAACAAGGCACGTTAGCTGCAGAGCAGCAGTGATCAGAGGCCAGCTTTCACTCACGCCATCTCAAAGACACTGCAAATAAACAAAGAGGGACAGAGGGAGGAGTGCTATGGGAGAAATCACAAAAACAAGGAGCAACAGGGGGAGTGAGGATAAAAGATGAAGAGATGATTGAAGGATGCAGACAGGAAAGAAATGCACAGATGCAGCCAAAGAAGGAGAAAATAATAAAACACATCAATAAACAACAGCGTCCCAGGGTCTGTCTGTCACTGATTATGAAGGGCTTTCTTTTGTTTGTTGATAACCCTTAAAGTAGCACATTGTTTACCCGTCTTACCACATGGCACCGCTTATTACACATAGCATTTTCTAAAAATGTGCTGGCAAAGAACTTTCACACAGAACAAAAGGTAGAGGAAAGGTCACATTGTTGCCATTGTTGGTTTAGCATCTGACTAACCACGGCCTCGGCTTCCACCGCGCGTTCCTCTGTTTTTGTAATATGTTGCTGAGCTTCTTTCCACAGTGTTGGTGCAGCCCGGCCAATAGTTCACCTTGTTGTTGGTCTTTGAGACCTCCGAGAGTCAAAGTAATCATTTAATCTCTAACCTGATTTACTCTGTGCCTTTTAACTTCCTGATTGCTTCTGTGCAGGAGCTTCAGAGGACTCCAGTGACGTCATATCATCTTTATCACCGTGTCTCCTCTAACGTTGGGGCCCCGAGTGGAGGACATCTGAATAGAGTCCTTTCTTTATATCTGCAAACCCAATATCACCATCAGACCTCCCTAACTCGTGCAGCCAGTGTTTCTCCCCAGCTTTGGTCTCCTCTTTGTTGCTTTGTCTCTTCTCACATGTTAGCTGTGCACCACCACCGCCCCATTCTGTACACATATACATTCCCGGCACTCGTCTCAGGTAGAATAATATTATCTCAGTCGAGCGTCTGTCGTTCATGTGATCTTCAGCATGGGACTGTAGTTAACCACGTCCAGACCGGGTTGCTACTTAAGAGGCTCTCTCTCTATTGCGCAGACTGTACTGCAGGTCATAATTAACCTAAAACAAAGCAATGACCTGTGACAAATAGACTGTAACGCTACACCGCCCCTCCCTGCTCAGCACAGCACAGTGCGGCTGGCACGGCATGGCCCGCTACAGTGAGGTGGAGTTGGAGGGGTCGTGCAGATTAAACCTGGCCCGAAGGCAGAGCGGGAGAATTCCAGGGAAGTTTAGACTTTAACAACAGAGGGAAAAGTTTGGGAAATAACCCTGGAACTGTGAGGGAATTAATTCTGAATCACATTAAGTGCTGTCGCCCGCGGCCAGAATGAAGTGGATGATATCGTCCCGCAGTCACATGTGTGATGGTTATTTATACTGCAGCTGCAGTGAGAAATACTTGGAATGGTCCGAGAGTGAAATGGTTTTGAGAGCGCCTCAAGGACAGCTGTCTGGTCAGCTGGCAAACACGCAGTTACTAGTTTATTAAGTACATTTGTGCAGTCTGTTGTACTTGAGCGCAACAGCTCTGCAAAGATCCAACTTTTATGAGGTCGCTAATGTTCGGTCATTAATATGATTTAACTCCACGGTGATTTTTACTGCTGGAGTTACTGTTGTGTTGGACAGCATTACACTGAGTTACATTTATAATATTCTGTTCTCCTCACGTGCTGTATGCAAATAGAGGTGGACAATAGATTAGAACACCTGTAGCGTAAAATCACACGCTACATGTTGAAGCTGTATTACCGGTCTGCACTAGTAGTGACACTCATGTCAGGAGTTTGCGTCATATTGACAAAATGTGGTCCTGCAGATGCCTAAAATCGATTTAAGGATTTTTTTAAATCTGTCCGTTTGAGGGCAGATTTTGTCAACATAATGCCATCACAGCCGTGCAAGGTACTGTCCCAAACCCACCCCGTGTGAAGTTGGGATTAAAATAACACTAAGTTTGAAGATGAGTGTGGTCCAACCCCATCGGTACTCATGGAATAATGTAGCAATTATGTCGAGATAATACATGACGTCTCTAGTCCTTACTGAAGTTATTATCAGAGTAATTGTATGTTGTATTGAAATGAGAACAAGAAAATGGCAATACTAGATCTATATGTTTTTTTTCATCCATTTGATAAATGACTTCAACATACAAAGTCTTAGCTCATTAGATCGTCCGATAAAATCATCCTTCTCCAATTATTTTCAGTAACTTGTATACAATATCATAATGAGAAGTGACCATGATTTTATCCATAATGCTGTTTGCTAAATACGAAACATGCTTCTTTGATTGATTGGTTTTCAAACATCAAATTCTCTCTGATGCAAAGAAAACACACATTTCATACAGCGTGAAGTTACAGTTATGGTTTATCAGCTGGTAGGCTGCACTGTATAAAAATGTAGAAACATGCTTTCTCCAGCATCTTTCTCCTCTGTAATTTAGTTTGTCTGTGTTTGGCTTATATTTTCACGATTGTTTATACTGTTGGCTCTAACATATGAAATTATAATTTGGTTGTCTGAGAAAAAAAGATTCCTATGAGTCACTAAAGATATTAGAGATTGGGGGGGGAAAAAATAGTAATTGTTGAGTTTCTCACATTGTGGATTGGGAATGTAGGCTCAACTTTAAAAGCAGATCAGGACACAGGAGATTCAAACATTAACATTTATTTATTATATATCACAACAGAAGATTTGTCAAATGAAATATATACAGTGTTTGCCATACAATTCCAACATACTCTGGAAAATATAAAACAAAACCTAATACTCAAAGGTTGCAGGGGTCATGAGAATACCAGGACCTACAGGCAGATTAATGCAGAAGAACTGCTGGTTTATAGTAGTTCTGCAGTTTCAGTCAGTTGTAGTTGATCTGTTGTATCCTCAGACTCTCTCCCACATAATCCTGTCATCCCCTATTCCCATCCTCAGCTAATTGCAACAGAAAATCCGCACAGACGCTCCCCACAGCTTTTAACCATGCAGTCACCACAGGTATGTTAACTGTGCCTGGCTTTGGTCTCTGTGCATTAGCTGCACATTCCAGCGGTGTGGATAATGGGAAGTTCTATTAGGAGCCATTTGTGGCTGTGCTGTGGCGTGTTTCACCAGATTCCAACATTAGCCAGGGTTTTAACCTCGTCGGGTGAAGGATGCGAGGGGAGTGAAGACCTGATGCTTTGTCTCCATTTGTCTTGTTTGTTTCTGTTGTCAGCCGTCCTCCCCGTATATTTGCTCCGTGTCGCTACAGAGCGCCATGGGAATGCATGTTTGTTTACTCTCCGCGTGGATGTCGTGCACTTTACACGTATCTGGGCTCATTCAGTCCCGCCTCCATTTCACACCTTCACCTCTGCCTGCTTTCCGCTCTGTACGTTCGTCCACGTCCGTAAAAACTCATGCATGTCCTGCACACGCACGTGCAGCCCCGCGACTCCGAGTGTGCGTGTGACCGTTGGAGACCTTGTGGCCACGGCAGCGAGGGGTGGACTGTTGACACTGAGTTGCAGCAGGGGAGCTTCCTTCTCCCCGGCTTATAGAAAGCAAACAAGCTAATCAGAGCCAGCACTCTGGCCCCATTTCTGCTCTGCATCCATTCAGTCGGCCGGACGGAGGAAAGTAACAGCCGACGTTACAGTTACAGTGAAAAATGTGTGTGTGTAGGTGGTGGAGGAAAGCGGAGCATGCAGATGTGCCCTCCACAACCTCTAGAAACTGCTGATAGTCTAAACTTTCTTAACGCTTCACTAGCCACATCCTGATTAGCTGCCTTTATTAGGCCCTTTCAGTGATTTGCCCTTTTTTCTTTTTTATTTAAAGAAACAACAGCTTCAGTCTCTCGGCTCTCTCACCTGTTGACAACCTCAAGTTCCTTTTGTTAGCTGTAATCATGATCCTCGTTAGCAGATGGACTTAATTATGGCCCTTTTTGAGCACTTCCACGGGAAAGTTTACAGTTCGTTCATGACATTCGAAACAATAGGATTTTATTGGTGTTGGTGTTTCGTGTCTCCACGAACCAAGAAGTTGCAAAAGAAGTACTAAGAAGCAGTAGTTTGCCCCGTGCATTTAAACAAAACACTGTTTCTTGTTCTTGTGGCCTGCGATGCACACGTACAGTCCACACGTCATTACAGTTTATTCAGGTGTGTTAATATATTCCTGAATGATATCCTCTACCTACCGGCGTATCTCTACGTTTCCCACAGTCTTCTCGCCGCTTACTTCATTTGTGTACTTTAAATGACCTTTAACAAGTCAACAAATATGATATTCTACTGCGCCGCTCCGCCGCTGTTGTTTGGTTTGGGCAAGAGAGTGTTCTCGTTGTGTACCGGTCGCAGTCAGTGTTGCAAACATACAGAAGCTATAAGACCTAACAGAGTTACGTAGTGTAATCAAACGTGTGTTTTCCAGTGAAAACACTTTAATCTCCCCTCCTCGGTTTAAGTGCTTCAATCCAGATGGGTTTCTGTGAGAGTATGTGTGTTTGTAACATCAGGTGCAGATTTAAACTCATCCATAAACTTTCGTAAACACACTTTCTACCTCCTCCTTTGCTCCCCTTGAAGACCACAAACAAATAAATCTTCAATTTAGCATCAGTCTGTGCTTCGTAGAATGCACACCTTGACACGAGATGACCTCCATCTCACCTGATCATCCCCAGAGAGCAGTAAAGAAGTCGCTTTTTAGGCAGGTTGGTGAATACCCATTGTCCTCCTCAGCCATCCTTGACCCGCTGAGGGCTAACTGGTCTGATCTGGGGGGTAATTTATGTGAACCCTGTGCTCATCCCTTGAACCCCTCTGCTCGGTGTCAAGTTGTGTCCGTGAATTTTGGTCCCGGCCATATCTTCTTCTGTCAACACTCTCACGCTCCACATCCTGGCTGGGGAGAGGAGGGAGACAGTGAGAGAGAAGGATGAGTGCTGAGAGGGAGGGAGGTAAATATTATACAGCAACTTCGTCTCTGCACTTCATGACAGAGGCCATTTAGCAGCTCTGTTATCTATCGCTGCTCTTCTTCACTCAAGGTCTGGCCTCCGCCCAAGACCAGACATCACACGCACACAAGTATGTGAGAAAATTTTCACGAGTTTTCTTCCAAAAAACATAGATTTCATAAGATTGGGTGGAATTGTCTGAGGTTTTTTTTTTTGTAACTTAAATAGTCAAAGGAAAACAGAAAAAAAGTCCTGATTTTAACAAACTAAACTGAAGCAGACCCTGCTTAGTTCAAATAACGAGTGCTGCCGCATCAGTTGTTGATTTATTTTGATTATTCTGTGCATAAAGCAATATTTTATTTCAGTGAATAGTTTTCCAGATGTGCGCAAGACGAATGTAACATAGGTTTCTGTATATTATGTGTGTGTTTTGTGTGCCTCAAGACATCTGAAGATTGTATACAGTTCCTTGATAATATTCTGTGGTTGTATTTACGTAGAGTATTTTTATAGGTTGCTTTTTAATGTACGATTGTGTACAGCCTGATAACAGCCCCTGTTTTGCACAATTGAATTTGCTTAGACTTGGGGCAGTTAGATAAACTAAATTAGAGCACATTTCTTTTCTTTTGTGTGTCCAATCAGAATTACATTTGTGTGCATCTAAGCAGGAAGTCAGTAAGACACACACACACACACACACTATTCATTCATACATCTGCAGAGTAATAGAGAGGCCTATCGAACGCAGCCCTAAGTGGAAAAAGGTGACGTTTCCTGTGACATAAATGCTGTTTTTCACTACCGTGAAAATTAAAGTCCTCACAGATGTCTACATACGGCGAACTCACTCGTTATCGAATCAACAGCAGCCTCTGTTCTGCCCTGTGTTTACGGCATCGGTAACTTCAGAACATTGTTGAATAAAGAGAAATAAGCCTTCCTCATTCTTCGCAGTGTGTCAGTGTCAGACGGATTACTGAAGCATACATTAAACACATCACAACACACATATGGTCCCTGAACTCTCATCGGGGAATGTTGCACAGTGGCCCAATCTGCAGCTTCGCTCAAACAAACATCAAAGAAATTGGAAGTTTAGACAATTTGATAGGAAACCCCAGAATCTGTTCACCTGAGACTTTCACTTCTGAGCTGCTCTAATTTGCTTTTACATGCACACCGTCCTCTGTTCTGTTTCCACGGATACATCGCAGGACACCTCAGTGGGATTCCTGTGCCTGCACAACTGGACGACCGGTACATGCAGGGGTTGCGTGGCATTTGCGATGTGGGTCTGTGCTGCACAGAGCACGTGGAATACGTCTCTCTCAGTGTATCCCGTGTGAACGTTTGTGTGCGTGGAAAGGAGTGCGGCTCCCAGACTCGCAGGTACTCGTGTCATTGCGATGAGTCATATTGCGAGGAGCCGGGGGGATGCTGGAATCTCTTCAAAGTGAGTTTTGTTGCTGTTGCTGCTGCTGCTGTGAAATGAGCTGAGAGGATCTGGACCGAGCAGATGAAAGAAGCGAGGAGAGTGATGGTGGGACTGGTACACAGCATGGCCCTGAGTGCAGGAGATCTGGTCCACAAGAAGAAACGCAGGTCTACGCCGTGTGTTTGTGTTTTGTGGGGGGGTGTTTAGGAGGGTCGACAGCCAGGGTAAAACTCACTGTAAACAGCCGGTTCTTGCTCTGCGTGTTTACTGCCGAATGGGTGTTCTGGCACAAACTTGCATGTAGACAAGAGAGAAAAGTAAGAAATAGATTATCACGAAAACTGTGTTAATGTGAGCGGAATTATCAAGTGTAAAACACATGATTGCGTGCCTTTGATGTCCAAAAACTCCAAGATTTATTTTATTTTTTACAATTTATTGTGCTTCATTTGATTCCAACATTGGGAAACATGACATATTATGTCAACATGCGATTGCGCTGAGAAAAAAAACAAGTAAGATTGAAGACAGACTTATATATTTATTCTTATTTTTATCAGCACCATCAGGAAATTTCTTTGCACTGAGAAGCAGATTGGTGTGGGAACAGGAAACCAGCAACCACTTGTGCAAAGTTTCTGTGACCTATTAACGACATATACATGAAGATACAGTATATAGTGTACACACTGCTTTAACATGTATCATGCAGTGTTTCCTGTGCATTAAACATAAGATACACACATCCTGCATGTTACAGCGACCACCTGGGTGACCGTGCAGCTGCACTCGGCGACACTGACCATCGGTGCAACTGCGTGACTGCGAAGCCTGCAGAGCCGTAATGAGGGAATCCATCAACAAGGGGCAGGGAGTTCGAAGTGAGGAAGAAGCAGGTGTGACTGTATACCGTACCACTAAAAAGAGAAAACTCTGCTCTGGAGGATCTGGAAGCTTTTTCTTTAAGAAGAAAGAAAAAAGAAAAAAGGAACGATTACAGCAACTTAAAATTATTCTTCAGGCCAAGGGTTTATGGTGAAGATCCCTGCAACTTAAAATAGATGACTTGCTGACAAATGAACAGGCTAGATGATGAATAGAAACACCCCAGGCACAAAAACTAAATTATTTCCTTACTTTCGCGCTCCAAATTTCCAGACACATTTCCTCTCCCCCTCTTTTTTTCCTTTAAGTGTCCCAAGAATAAAGACGAATGAGGAAAATGATGGGGTCCTCCTTTTTTTTTCCGACATGGATTCCCCTCATCTACGCCGCCTTCTCTCCATAGTCAGCCAGTCAAGCCTCATATAATGTGTCCTAAACACGCTGTGTGTGTTTCCTAACAGCTGGGCAGGTCCCACTGAACCAAAGCAACATGGATGGCTGCTAATAACCCACCCTAATAATCCCTACATTACCTAATGTCTTTCTGCGTTCAGTGCCATTAAATACCCATTCATTATGATGCCAACAGTTACAGCTATTGTGACCGTAGTCCCAGAGGTGGGAGCTAACGCTGGATGGAGGCGGGTTGACTCTGCAGTGGGGCAGCAGGCTGGCTCGTGCCCTTGGGTGGTGATGCTTGGTGATTACTCGGGGTCCCGTAGAGGTGAAGCCCAGAACAAGACTCCCTCAGCAGGTCATGTGGTTAATGAGTGTCAGGGCGTACTCTTGGAGCCCCAGACTGGAAAGATAGGAAATATATACACACACAATCTGGATACGAAAGACAACCGCACACATGCTCAGTGTTGGTTTGCTCTGTGCTCCATTTCCTCCTGCTGAGAGGACTCACAAGACAAGTAGCAGAACATTAAACACATTTAATGGGTTACATTGAAGTCACGTTTTCTAAAACGGGCAAATTTGAGTCTAACAGCGTTCATATGCAGATGCAGTCGGGTAATGTGGTAATGCGGCGGGTTCTGCTGCAACCCAGCTCAGACTCTAATTCCCCCAAGTGTTTTATCCCAGATCAAGTCTGAGTTTTCAGATAGCGGGAGGCTTAGCAGTCCGCGTCTTGATTACACTGCTCTGAATGCAAAGTCTAATTGGATGCACGGAGGCGCTCCCCTGGAGGATGGCTGGATATTCACTCGAGACTAAGGGGCCTTTACTGGAAGCCATTAAGGAAACAAGACATTTCCGACCGCAGGGAACTAGAAAAATGACTGAAAATGAGGAGAAGGGAGTGAAAGAATGAGACTCATCGGGGCTGAATTGTGAAGAACATGAGTGTGTGTTTTTAGTCGCATTCCAAATTACCTGATAACGGCATGTGCGTCAGCTCATATCAATTTGTTTTACACTGTCCTCCTCCTGCTGTAAAATAATCACCTCTGTACAGTCAGCTCCAATGTCCTTATCATTTATAATTAATCACTTATAGTCATTAGGTTTTCTTTCTTCTTCTTCAACTTGTTTGCCCCATGTGGCAACACTTGCTTGAATCTTAAAAAGCTCCGTATTTCTGTGTGCAGGAGGTCCTACTGTTGCTGCAGAGCAAAGAAAATACACAGATGCAGTTTTCAGAGGAAGCTGAGAGTTTAAATAAGAAACCCACCGTCCTCACGTCACTTTCAACTCCTGCAGGAGAAACTGATGGAAACTCCTCATTATGGCTGAAGCGTTACGTGGAGCGCGGGGTTGGGGATAGTTAGCAGCAGCACAACTTGAACGGCGGTGGAATCTGTAATGGCACCTGGAAGCAATTGTATTTCCCTCTAAGGAATATTTATGCATTTGGTGAATTATTCTAAGCATGTTCCCAGTGTTTATTTCTGCAATGATGTCTGGCTGCATGGCAAAACAACCATGCAGCCGGTCCGACCAATCTGAAAGTGCAGAATTTTAAGCCGGCGCATGTGCGTGTGAGTTGTGCATCTTTCGACAGTGCAGCAGCAAACCTAGTTCGACTGTATCCCTCATTAAAGTGAAGTGGGCCACCTCCCCTCAGGCATCCCGTTTTACACGCACCGCCCCATGTCCAAACACTGTTAAAGACTCATAAAAACTCAGCATAATATTTTGATATCTGTCATCTTACTGTATGATGTTATAAAAGAGCCAAAGGGAGAGGAAGTTGCCTTTGTTTGTGGTATCCATTCCCATCATAACACATAACCTCCAGTTTTCCATGGGTGTCTTTGTTGTGATGTCTTGTGGCACCAAGGCAAACAGACTCGGTCTGCAAGGGGCCTTACAGCCTTGTGGATATGTTTAGTCTTGGTGGGCAGGACACAAGG
This sequence comes from Stegastes partitus, assembly GCF_000690725.1. Lineage (NCBI taxonomy): Eukaryota > Metazoa > Chordata > Actinopteri > Pomacentridae > Stegastes > Stegastes partitus. The sequence continues at coordinate 59,110 of NW_007577837.1, read as the reverse complement.
AGAGGATTTGGGCAAATAGGCAGGGGGTTGCAAGTTTCAAAGGTGTATCAAGAGATTTATCCCATTGTATGAGCTGTGGTCTCTCGCTTTAACAATTGGAATAGGATTTATTTGACAGTGTTTGTAGCGTAGGTCACTTTTAGCAGAGCTGGCTATGTGGCTGTATGTCTGCCAGAGTTCATCTTCTAGTCAATCCACCGCTTTGTTTCTGTTGAAATGTCTTCACAGGTCATGGATGGATTAGCATGATGATGATGATACCTCATGACTCCAGTGATCCCTGACCTCTACCACAAACATGCAGTTGACATTTGTGGTTTCGACTAAAATGTCTCAAAAACGATGGTGCGGTTAGTCCTGAAATTTAGTTTAGACATTCGTGTCGCCTTCGGGATGAATTGTAATAACTTTTGTTATCACTTTTCCTCTAGTGCTGATCCTCAGTGCATTCAAACCTGTTTAGATTTGCAGTGACCTTTAAGAGGATAAGTGAACCCAAACCTACAAAATGCCCCCCCACAGCCTGATAAAACCACCAGATTCCCTCATTGCAGGGGTCAGGGGTTCAGATTTTTCCTTTAATTTTTCACCCATCTGTAGCTCAGAGCACCATGTACTTTACTCTTAATCTTGTTTAAACTTGGACGATGCACAGAGATGTAGTTGGCTGTTTACATACCAAAATTTTGCCAGTTATTTAGAGAAAGGTTGCGGTATTGTTAGCAACAAGCCTGTTATCAGGATATACCTTACACTTTAGGCTTTTCGTTTTTGTTCTGGTGCAGAATTTATCTTGTTTGAACGTACTGAAGCATATAAAATAATATAGTTGATGTTTTTCTTTTTGTATTTGTACATGTGTGTCTTGTTATAGCCATGTAATTTCATCGGGATTGGGCCAATTTCTTCAGCTTCTAACTTTGCAGCCCAGTGTGAGTCCATCAAAACAACAGCATATTGCTTGTCTTGCCTTTGCCACTTGCCAGTGCAAAGATGTGACTAAATCATGGTCTACTGGAGCAAAGTTGTTTGATATATATATAGTTTTGGCTGACTTCTAAATGCTCGGATGTCACAGAAATAAAAACAGAAAACTTGAATCACGCTTTAAAAAAAAAAACTCTCAGCTCAGTTACCCACTAGCTCCCTCTGTGGGATGTTTCCTTCATGAGCTGAGGGACAAGATATGCTCAGGAGTGAAGAGGAGAATGTGTGTGTGTCCGAGGTGGGTATGCACCATATGTTGTAGGGGCGAGGAGGGTGCTCGAGGGATGGGGGTGCGTGGTGGGTTGAAAGGCGACACTCGGGCAAGTGGTGTTTACGAGAGCAGAGAACACCAGAGGACAACTGTCGGCCGACTTGAATATGAGACAGAAGGTGAGAAAAGAGAAGGAGGGTTTCTGAGACAGAGATGTGCATGAGAGGAAGTCGAGAGCCAGGCGGGAAGACGTGACAGGGACATGAGGATCCCTCTTAGACTGACATCAGCTCTTAACCCGGAGGTCAGAATAAGAGAGGTGTGGAGAGACGTAGTGAGAGCTGGTATTGTAGCAACCACTGAGGGATCCTGGTTGAAAGCTGGCAACCAAAGTTGGAACATGTGCGTGCATTATAATTTCACTATTAAAGTCTATTTCTTGTCTGTATTTTATTGGTTGAATGTGTGTTTGGCAGCCATGCCTGCAAAGAAAATGTGAATGGGTATGTGTGGGGGTCAGAGGTGGCCCGTGTTGGAGTACAGTGGCAGATTTATGGGCTCCACCAACCTGAAGGCTGGAGGTCACATGCTGACTTTATTACACGCCTCAACCATCGCACTCGCACATAAAACACACAACATATCAGCCCGCCGATGCCCGGTCATGTGTGTTGAAATCCCAGTGATAGATAAAGCAGGGAGTGATTCTTGCCTGACATGTGTGTGAGCTTCCCATCTGGCCTCTGGGGGTAATCCATATAAAGTCTGATTAAGATGGAGAACGAGGGACATTGATCAGTAAAGAAACAAGCTCCGGACCAGAGATGAAAGAGCAAACTCGGATCGTGTTGCTCCGTATCATTAATATCTATCAGGAGCAACGCGAAGCTTTAAGCAGCCGGACGTGGATGGATGAGAAGATGAGATCCGAGAAAGAAAGAGAGGGAGAAGTTTCTCTGCGTTGCTTCTCTCTGCTTTACTGGATTCATTCATTATCTCCCTCCCTTCTGCTGTCACTGCCCAAAGAGCTTTTATCCCCCATCGGCTGGTTATGAAATCCCAACATCAATTCAGTGTTTGCCTATTTATACTGATGTAAAAACATGATACATGTTCATGGCACCTTATCCTCTGCTTCCCCTTCAGAGGTCTGTTTGACTTTATCTCACCTGGTTGGCAGGAAATGTTTGTGTACTTGCACTGATATGTGGAGGCACCTTTCAATAATGTCACAGGCATTATATAACATACAACATGACAGTGGTTCCAGGAAACAGATTATGTGGTGAGAAATGAATGTCCGAATGGTTGTAAATGTGTGTTACGTGATCTTCGAATGAAAAACAAGACGTACAATTTGTGTAGAATTTTAGGTATTCACAAATGAATATTCCAGTCGACACACAAACCGAGCAATTAGAACAGGATGAGAACAAGTTCACAAAAGCAAACAGCACAGACTGCATAAATATTGATATCTTTGCAGTAATATTTGATATCATTTTTCAGCTCTAAAAGCCACCTATACATACAAACATCTAAAAATATTTGTGGCATTCTCTTTGCATTTATTATAGGACTAATTACTCTCCATGAGTTTAGCTCAGCACAAAGACTTGGACGTGAAAAGTAGTCTGCTACAAAAATTACAAGGCATAAAAAAAGACAAGCTATGGTTTTACGGGTCTTTAAATTTAACCCTCTGCTCCTTTGTTTTAATTTCTGACAGGCAGAGCAGGGGATCAAGTCCAATAGCTCTGCCTGCCAAAGCCTGCGTCTTGTTCTTGCGTTTATTAAGATGCAACAATGGACCGAATGTTTCAAATTCAATACCCTTGTTGTAATTTCCTTCAGCAATGGATCTGTTAAATAATTCTTTTAACAGAAGACTGATTTAGAGGGGAGAAATGTGCTGGATGTGCCATTTGACCGTATTTGGTTTTGTTTAAGAGCACATTGGCTTCGCTACAGTCAGGTGTGTGCAGACAAAGCCTCCATTGTTGGAGAAATCTAGATAGTTTTACTATAAAACCTCCTCTTAACAATTTATGAGGTAGGCACCATTCCGCGAATAAAAATATAAAATATTTTGAAAGTGCTACCACTTGGAGCGGATGACAAGGCTCCTAAATCACTTTCAAAGTGCCCGCAAAATTTATTTCATGTACCGATGTATCAGTTTACCCACAACACCCGTTGATCTGGGACCTTGGCTCCGTCCAAGAACCTGTCTGTTGGTCAGAGGGGCGTTACGACCACAAGCGGTTTCTTCCACTTGACCTGGCAGGCAAACGGTGAAATCTGAAGCATGTCCCGAAGCTGTTCCTGTACAGCACATCATCGTGGCTCCAAACCTTGATTTGAATGAGTCTGGGGCTGGTTTTGGTTCAGAGAGGAGGTTCATTAAATGATGTTCTTTCTGATATCCAAATGAGAGCTTTTATCTTAGCAAATCCAAATCTACAGACTTCTTTCTCTACTTTTTCCACTCCTGCTCACGTGTTGGCGAGCTGACACATGAGGGATTTTAGTCCAGCAGCAGCTGAGGCGGCTTGGCAGGAACTTGGTACGGCAGGAGAGCGAAAGGTTGGTCGGTGTTCATGTTGGGGCGCAAAGAATAAATCCCATTACGTCAAGTAGTAAACGTGTACGGAGTGAATGAAGGTGACATGACTGACTTTGATGAAGCATTAGATGAGCGTGTGTTGAGTGAAACGAGCTAAATGATGTGTTGCTCTCCGTCTTTCTCTCTCTCTCTCTCTGCAGCTGTGGTCTCCTATCTTTTGCATGGTCCGTCTCGACTCTTATGCAAGGTCATTTCGTTATGAATGCTCATACAGAGATGCGATTGGTCCGCAGCTGTGAGTGGCACATACCTCTGTCATGCACTGCCAGCTGTGTTTAACTTTCATTAGTGCACATGAAGGCTATCGGAGATATCAGCTGTGTCAGCCGTCTATCACAGTCGCAGCTGTCGAGCGCACACAAACTAACATAGTTTGAGACAGTTGTCGTTCATACACACACGACCGCAAAGATCATCGCTTTGCAAATCCACACACAAAGGAAAAATCCAAATAGCTCAACAGATATCTATTGAAGATGATATTATACGTTGCGGGAATGATTGAAACTCACAACAGGCTGAAACATCAGACTGATCCCGGTCTATCAACGGCCGTGTTAAAGGCTCGACAGCCATCCCAGCCATGTTCTGACCCCGAGGAACCTGAGCAGCTGATTGGACCAAACACGGAGGCCACCAATCGGATAAAGTGACGCGTGACCCCCCTCTCCCATAAAGTTCACACTGGGGCAAGTCTGCACCTGCCACCGGACCGGCACACAAGCCCAGACACAGCACACTCTCAGGTCTCACAGTAGTAACGTAGTTTATTTTACATCAGTAACATCATCGCAGAGAGAGCGAGGGGCATTCAGAAAGCCTGCAGTGATGGCATCGTATCTGGAGGCTCTATGAAACGATATCCTCCCTGCACACACCTGCATGCGAGGGTCTTTGAAATAAACAGATGATCATCTTTAAAAGAAGAGACGGATAACTCTTGTTTTGAAACTCCAGAGAGTTTATGAGTGATCACAGAGGCAGCAGCACTGACGTAGGTGACAGAGTTCACATCCCAGGAGGCTGCAGCAGATTAGCTGACGGTGATGTATTCAAGTTGAATCTCAGCCAGATTTTCACCATTTTTACCGACTGAATTGCTGATCAGATGTCACACTCTTATACACTGGAGCTGCAACTGAAAAATGTAATTGTTCATGACATATTGTCGGATCTAAATCATCTACATCATCGCTACCCCAGAATATATTGTTATATGTGGTTCCCCGAAGTAATTTTGGCAACAGCAGCGACGCAGGGCCTGGAAAAGTAGTGAGCCCTCGACTCCACATAATACATGTGTTGATTTATCAGACATCAATTGTGCATCGTTGTATGTGTGCACATGTGTTGGATATTCATGCACAGAATTACTACAGTGTGTAAACTTTTCAGTAAGGCAAGACCCCCGGAGGGCTGATTTATCTTCACATCTCACGGTCAGTTGTCCAACATTGAATGGCATTTTAGTTGTTTTAGGAGCCATGTGATGATTTTTCCAACATGGATATTTTCTTGTCAGGTAGCCTGCGAGCCTACAGCACTGAGAGTTGTCTTTATTCCAACTCTTCTTCTGGAGTATTCCAAAAGATATTTGCATCTGTTTTAGAATGTAGAATCACATTTACCAGACCTTGGCTCTTCTAGGAGATTTTTCTCTTTTTTTAAAAACTTTTTCTTTATTTTACAATTTTTTCACCTCGTTTGTAGCCGCTTCACATAATCAATCACACATTCTGTGATTGGCTTTGGGTAATAATTCCAGAATAATGTTGATTCTCAGCCATCAGTTTTTCATCTACATGTATCAGATGGCATCAGGGGCTATTTGCTTAAGCCAGAGTGGGTTGGCAGAGGGCTGTGCACTGGAATATAATTACTACCAGAAGAGAAACAGCAGAATATTGGCAGATATTAGATAGATCAGGCCAGATATGTCAGGGCCAGTGAGGTGCTGGAGATAAGGAAAATGGAGAAAAAGTGTGGCAGTGATGGCGATGATGTGGAAGGATAGAGCTTATATGATTAAAAAAAAGTGAAGGAACTGATCATATCCAAGAGTGTGTTCACAGTGTGAAGTATTTTTATGTTTAATCAGTACATTCACGCCGATGGCAATTGTTTTTTTTCTTTTTTTTCTTTTTTTGACTCAGTGTGAGCTCATTTTTTGCTACAATATAAAGTTCTGCACCTCTATGGAAACAACACAAGTTAAATTCTTTTGAATATTTATTTTACAGAAATTGAAAAAACATGGAATCAACATTTTCCACTTTCCCAAAAGTGTTACCAACACTGGAAAAAGATAGTATAGATGTATACCCACTTATGTTTTGAATTTGTTTCCATCCTTGTCTACTATGTACTCCGTTTAAACACAGCCTGCAGTTCAGCTGACATGTTCTTTGAAGTTCTTCAACTTGACTGTTGCTTGGAGCAGAGTCACTATTGGCTTTTCAGTGTTTCTGAGAAGTGCAGATTTTTTTGTTTTTGTTTTAACACAAAACTTGTTTAATAGTTTATTTTATTATTTAAATGAGAAATTTAAAATCAGTTTAGCAAATTGATTTTGATAAAAATGTGACAATTTTAAGATTTTAATCTGGTCAAGATTGTAGATGAAGCTGCACATCACAGATGAGTAGATCAAGGACCACATGAAAGTTAAACACCCAATGATTCTCTCTGTTTTTACAGTTTCTGGCTCTGATAAATGGTGTAATTTGGGGGATTTTTCAAAGACAACATGCCTTTCAAACCCACCAGTGGATTTCGGGGGGTCAGGGGGTTAATAAAATTCACAAAAACTGAGTTGAGGAAAGTGATCGCACTGTGAAAAAGTAAATAAAGTGAGGTTCAGCTTGTTGGAGTTAAACAGGAAAAGGAAGCGTGCTTATGAATGACTTGGCAGGCAGTAGGAATTAGGAGGAATGCATTTAATCACATATCTGCTAACTTATCTGTTGTTTTTTTATGTGCAGCTGTGAAGTCAAGCATTTAATACATATATAATGTGATTTCAAAAAGTATACCTGCCCCAGAGAACTCCTATATGGGACACTCTGTCTCTGATATTATCGTGGTCTTTCCTTAGGGCTCTATTGTAAGCAACCAGCAGTGTCAGTTTAGTGGTTTTTACGGCTCTGCTGCTTGCATCATGCCATGCCAAGTCACGGCTGTGTGATCAACCTCTGGACCACCTGAACCATGTTGCCCATGAGCCCTTCAGAGAGTGGCAGGCAGCTCTGAGATTGCATGCTCTCACCTTGGTTTCCAAGAGGCTGTAATTAGCCTGTCGGTTTCAGGTGTGAGAAAAGAGGAGAGAGAAACCAGAACAGGCACCTAGCTTTAGATAAGGGCTAAGGCCACGTGAGGTGAGACGCCCGTGAAGAAGAAGAAGTGAGCTCAAAAAAAACGCTGCAGATTTGTTTTTAACTGGCAGAAATCGCTCAGAGAATTTGGCTTGAAGAAAACTGAGGAGAAAGCAAAAAGTCTTTTCGGAAGAGCTATCAGGGTTAAAGCTGGAGTAAAGCTCCCTTTTGAACAGCCATGTTTTCTCGACTATGGTCCACACACTCTTCCGTTGCAGCCACACACACACACAAATACTGCCGTTTAAAGTCATGGTGATTATTGCACTTTTCTCTTTACACTTGAAGTCCCACCCCCGCCCGCTCCATGCCCGGCTTACCGGTTTTGCTCTAACATGTTCCAGAACGTCAAACTAAAACCACATTTTATGAATGAATAAAGGATACAAAGATAAAAGCGCATTTTATCCCGTTGCAGACCACCATTCGACATAGGCTGGCCCTGGACGAAACCAGCACTTCAAAATATCCTCGTCAAGTTACCACCGTGCACATGGGAGGCTGCTGACGTTTATCACATTACACAGTCTGATGCTTTTATCTTGTGTCAGTTTTTTAAGAACTGTATTGAAATGCACTGAAATGAAGCCCTTTAGTTTGTCTCTTCAAGGTAGACTTTTACCATGTTTAGGCTCTTTCAGGTGACCTCGTGTATTTTTTATTTTTTTTTTAAATCTATGTGTGCCATTATGTGTTAACCCTCATGTTTACGCTCCCTAAGGACTGGATTTCACACCTCCAGACTTCCTAGAAGTTCTAACAGCACTGGTGGTCCCAATCTGATCTGATCTACAAACATAACCCTCATACTTACCTCAACATCGCACCAATGGTTGCTGTCCCCTGCCTTCAGCCACATCTTTGATTCGTTCTGGGACTCACTAGTTCCCACATCTGAGGGTGGCGATTGGTCACAGGAGATTTGTTAGTAACAAGTGCTACTTCAATTGCACATGGTGGACCTGTTCCTTAGACTGTAACAGAAACAATGTGCAAATATTAATTGAAATATACACACTTGAGTAATTCTCGTGCAACCGAGTTGTGTTTGCTTTTCTGGGGTCAACTTATTTAAATCATAGTCATGCAAGGGCTTTATTTCCCCCATAAAAGAATACAGACTCCCATTTACACCTGTAGTACCATGTGCTCATAACAAACTCCAAGCATCCTAACTCTCAGGAAAAACTGTCATCTTAAAACATCAGTACATTTTTTTTCAAATACAAAAACTTTGTGGAGAAGAGCAGATAGATCATTTCATGCAGCTGTAATCAATATGTCACAGTGGACGATAGTGTAAAATGTCAAAGAGGTTATTTGCAGAAATGAGCCCACAGAGAATTATCACCTGAATCTGCAGCTCCTCTAACCTGGGAACCAGATAGATCTGAGAGCTTGTGTTTCATTTGCTGTGGCAGAATTCATCTGGACGCCCTCCTTCAACAGATTTCAACCCGGTTCTGCACGTGCTGGACCAATGCAGCCGTTTGTCTAATATGGAGAGGATTTGATATGATGAGTGTACAGTGGAGCGCCGTTGAGGCACTTTCGCAAACAACCAACATGGCTGTCAATGACGTGGAACTGTTTTTTTGAAACTGCCAAAAATACTGGGCTGTAAATTTTCTCTGAAAGCAGAAAAAACAAATACATCTAAAACCCTCTTTACATTTCAATCAGCACTACGTAGCATGTTTCATTGCTCTGGTTGTAGGTCTATCCAACTGCGCCTGTAAACGTTTTGCTCTAAAACCGCTGATAAAATCCAAAATTAACTGGGAGGTTCCAGACTAAGTTGCATTTGGGTATTTGTCCGGTGACAGCAGACTGCAGCTCCCCTCAAATTTATGAAGTGTTGTAAACTTTTTTCAACTAAGTTATGCAAAATACTACCTGCTGAGAACCAAACATCACCCCGACAGAGCCAAAAACTTTTTGTTTACATTAAAACTTGTATATATCTATATATATATAGAGAGAGATATATACAGCTGATGTTGTACAACCTTTTAGCGTTTTCTGTTATACAATAATGTGACCACGGTGGCTTCAGCAAGCAAGAGTTCAATAGGTTGGTGTCTAATATTTGGATCATCATCTACTAAATGAGTCAGTCACCAGACAAGATGTTTCATAAAGCGGTTTGCTCACCATGCACCTCGGCTAAACAATTTGATGGGGGAAATCCTGTTTTTCATCCTCCCACTGCCTTCTTTTTTGCCTGTAAATACAGCTGGTACCACCTAAAGACAAAGCTTCTGTCCTCTGGCTGCTGAACTTTAGGTGCTCTGGCTCCCTTTGTTGTGATCCGCTCTTATTTGCTAAGCTCGGCTGGTGCTGGCATTGTTTTGCGAGGGCGCTCTCATTGTTTTGACTGCGTCTGTCTCTATGTGGGGCAGAACCGTCGATGCCTTCGCCTCTCATTAGGTTTGACACACTCTACCCCGGCAGCCTTTCAGCACCAGTCGGCCTCTCAATGTAAACCACCTGCTAGACATCACAACAGCAGGTCTGGTCTCACACAGCCAGACTATTCTACAGTGGAGAATGGTCTGGCTGCACCTTGTTATCCCAAATGTCCCCAAGGGATTAGTAAAGTCTCCATCTATGTTATCGTTCTTCTTTCTGCTATGGGTGGGAGGGAACACTCTGGCTTGTCTGCATTTCTTTAAACTAGTAATCGACGGATATGGTTTCTTTCAGGGTCAATGTTGATGTTGATTATTGGTCATCAAGAAAGGCAGACTACCGATCGGTCAAAAACAGAATGTTAAAGCTAATCTTACTTGAGAAAGTTATTATGCTACTCCAGATAGCGTTTGCCGCTGGCTAAGAAGTAACGCATATAGCTAGGTAAGCGCTGTTGTTAAAATTCACTGTAAGTAAACTGTCAGGGTCGCCGTACTGTATGGTGGAAGTTCTTTGCGATACTTTAAATTTTCATTGTGGTAGGTTTCTGCCAGGAGGTTTTTGTTATAGTACAAGGAATTCTGGAAAAAGGGTGAGACCTAGATAGCAGAAGGGGAGGTGATCATTCCAATGTGCAACCAATGGCATGGTTAACACCCGCAGTCAACATCCAGTAAGTCCGGCTCCAGAGGATCTAATGCAGAGCTCCCCAACCTGTGCACACTCACAAACATAAACACACAATCAAAGGTTTCACTCCGGCACACCAGACACACAAAAAGAGCTGGCAGAGATTATAGAAACCCAAATAAATGCAGGCCTGATGAGTTTTTCATAGATGGTGCTCATTAGCACCAAATGAATAATGCAACAGACAAACACCTAAACAGCCCTGCAGCTGTAAAAAACATGCATGCATACTTACTCGCATGCACGCAGGTTTACAGCAGCGCCAGTCAGCCCTGACGGAGCGTGTTAAGAAAACTATATGTTGATCACACTCCCGTGGGCATGAAATAGGCATCCATTCCCTCACACAAACACACTCTCAGATAACCTCTCACACAGCTCACAGAGAGCCACTCTGCTGTCACGCAACGCTTGCCGCTGAGAGTGAAACAGGAAGGTCGACTTGGTACCGAAGTGTTCTCGGCTTCATACTTCTCAATCAGGGATGACCTTTGCATGAATACCAGCGTGATGTTTACTGTCGCTCTCTGACCACACTTTAGCAACACAGAGGCGAAGCAGAGCCCTCACGACAGGCGGAGAGTGTACGAAGACATTCAAACTAATAAAACCGTCAGGAATAACAGTTTATGGTCGTGATTTGTTGGAGACTGTTTATCATTGGACAAGATGAATCCAAATAAAGGCTACTTTGTTAAATCTGCACTAGAAATTCATTATTAAGATTAAATGTGAGACCAGTCAGTTGTGGATTTTGCAATATGAGGCCGATCTGGTGCAAAAACTTAGAAAGGCTGACAAAAATTATTTACATATGAATACATGTGTTACGGGATTTTACACTGAGGGTTTGATAGTTTCAGATTGGCAGCTTCCCTGCTTGATTCTGGTTATCAGATTGTCCCCACAATTAGACCGAAAAGGTATGAACCCCGTCTGACCCAGAAGACGGGAGACGCAGGGCAGCTGGAGAATGATTCATCGCCATGTGAATCACATCCGCTGTCTTTTTCTCTTTCTGTTGCTGTTTACATCCACAGCATGTGTCCCCCATCTCACTGGAACAAAAGCTGGACAAACGCAGGCAACCGATGACAGATCAGAAGAGAGCGAGGGGAGAAAACACAGTTTTGTTTCAGGCAAAGAGGCTTAGCAGCTGCTTTTCGCGCAAAGACGAGACAAAACCCCAAAGAGGGGAATCCTCACGATCACCTGTTGTGTCAGTAAACAATTTCAGTGATCGCAATTGACTTAGACATCTCGTTATGAGCAGATGAATTCATCCTTTGACCAATAGGAAAACAACTTGCTCAGTTATTTTAAACAAATTATGCGTATTTGTAATCAATAATCTTCAGTCAAATATTGGATTCTTTCCGTCAGCATCTCTGAAAAATATCAAATAAAATAGTTTTTAAATCAAAACCTAACTTGATATGGTTGTATGTGGCTGGTGTAGGAGAAGTTTTTTTGCTATCATAATTAAGGAATTTAGAGGGAAATCTGCTAAAAGAAAATAAGCAGGGAACAGAAAGGTAGAGAGGAGGTGCTGTAGAGACATATTGCCTCCAGCTAACATGGAAGCAAGAGGTTGACCTTCGCTACTTACACCCTTCCTCTCCACACTCCCAACCCACTTTCCTCTTCCTTTCCACTAAATTAAATTTTCCCCTGTTGCAGGAGGAGTATTGGGGGACATGCAAGAGTGGAGGTGTGTGTGTTTGTGAGGGCGGATTGATAGATGGATGGATGGATGGAAGTCCTGTGGTCGTGCATTCGAAGTATCACATTCTGCGATTTTCAGTTGGCTCTTTATTGCTCCCAGTTGTTGGCTTCAACAAAATGGGGCCTAAAAGAAGAGAAGGTGGGGGTGGCGCTCCACCAATCCTGCGCTTTTGTTCCCTGGAAGCACTTTGTTTGCGAGAAATGTCACAGTAGCTAAATCAAGCCGAGCGGAGGCTATGAGAAACAGACAGAGCAGATGGAGGATGGAATGATGCATGAGTGTGTGTTGAGTGGAGGCTGAAGGTGGTGTAGATGTTTCTCTGTTTTTTTTAACACAGAGACACTTACAACCAGCAGAAACGTCAATGGAAAAAATAGCTTGCAGCTCCGTTCAGGTCGATTACGCTTTTCAGCAGGAGGGTTGAATATGGCCTAAACACGGGCATGTGAGTCTGGATGGAAATCTTAGTTTGTTTGTGTCTGTGTGTGTGTGTTTCTTTGTGTTTTTTGTGCAAGAGCTCATGCAAAGGACTTTGATGTTCAGTACAGGTCATATTATTACATACATATACATACGCAAATGTTGTTTATTTGGAAATCACAGCATACTACACGATCTGATAAATCCACGTCAAACTGTATTATTCTAGGAGAAGAGCTGTTTTCCAGGATATGTCATTCAAGGTACACTCTCAATAAATAAAACATCTAAAATATGTCAAAATATCAAAAATAAAAGCACTGAAACTAGTTCACAAACACCAATTTGATTAACAGGTCTTAAGATGCAACATCATACGTTTTTTTGACTCCATTAGGTTTGTTTGCATGAACAGAATTTGTAAAGATCAGAGGAATACAAGTAGCTTTTTAAATATCGTCATTAGAGAAACACATCTCCAGTGATTGAGGAATGCAAACACAACCACATTAGCATTGCGGATAGTTTTATTCTAGAAGTGTCTAAACATCTATCTGTAAAACACTGTAGTCTTATTCTGGCAAAAAAAAAAATCAATAAAACTAAAGGAAACGCAGAATCTTAAGAAATGGTCTGTTGGGTTTTACAAATGAAGTACATAAAAGAATCAGTTTCTTAATATTTATTAGTTTATTTGATTTTTATGACGTTATCAATCTGTTATCCCGATTATACTGACTTATGTTGCTATAATTATAACATAACTAAACAGTCTTTAATTCTAATTATGTTGCTGATGACTTTAAGATAACAGTGAAAGAAACTGTTTTACATTTTTCAATTCTGAATTTAAAGACTTTTTCTTTCAAATAACAGCAAATATGAAATAATTGTTTTTTTTTTTGTTGCTTTATGTATAGTAAAATAGTGGTTCAATTGATCAAAAGATCAATATACTATTGGTTAAAAAAAGATTTTTGATGTGGATATTATTTACAGTTTTCTCCCTTTTTTTTATCATTAACATGCAAAGTGATACATTTTTCTGTGACTTTACAAGTTACTTTCAATAATTTAACAAAACATTGCTCCGTAATTTTGAATTTAAACTGCATACAGTTTTTTTATTATTATTACTATTTTGTCACACACGGGCATTAAAAGTTAGTGGGAGGATTGGCAAACCTTGCACTGCATGCTTTTCAGCCCCACATAGTGAGAGGAACTATGCGTGGAGGTTAAGATACAGAGCTTGAGGCAATCGTACATTTACACAAACTTATCTACAGTTCAAGTGCAGTTCAGTGTGTGTTTTTGTATTACCATGCTGCTCCCAGGGAAATCCTTACATGTGTTCAGTGGAATGAGCTCGTGTGTGTCCGACGTTTTTCCTGCGTCTCTTGGAGAGATCTATATACAGGATGTAGCTTTCTTTCCTAACTGTCTCATATTTTGTGGAGGTCCATCATTCTGTCTTTCGGGGTTTTTCAGCACCTGTAACAGTGAAGGACAACCTCGTCGTTTGGCGTTTGTCCTCCCATTTCAGCGAGGCACTATATCTTTTTTTTCTTCTTCTTCTTTTGCTCTTGTTAACTTACCTTTTTTTCCCCCCGTCAATCCTTCTTGTCTGCTTATTTAGCATCTGCTTTACATTGTGCAAACCAACCAATCACTCAGGGAATGCTAGTCTTGTTTTGCCTTTGAGCTGTAGAATCTTCTTTTGATGCTGATAGTGTTGGACGTTTAGAGAGAAAGACGGGAAAAGAAGGATAAGTCCAATTATGATGCAGACTATTGCTGCTTGGGTGCACACATCAAGCAAAACGCGACCTCAGGACTCTGTCTAAAGCGGAGTGTCTATCTTGGCGTGCTCGTGTGACATTTTCTGGTCCTGGTATGCGACTGGGACACAGCAAGTGAGAGCTGAAACCGAAGTCACGTCGTGGTTGTTTGTCTGTATGCGTTCACCGCTCTCTTCTGCAGCAGGAATCCAAACTACTTGCACACAGACGTGCACTCTGCTCCCCGCCGCTGCTGTTTTTCCCATCAATTCCTCCAGTCAATCCAGTTCTACATCAGCTTGTCATCACCCACCTCCGTTCCCCCTCAACTCTGCCACTCAGGACCAATCGCACTCCTACATTTCAGTCACTCTGACGCCTGCTCCTCCGGTGTTTGGCGACCAACCTGTCGACATGCAGATGGCTGCCTTTAAGGCTTCCAATAAAGGTAGAGCAGCCTTGGCCCGTGGTGACCCATATCTTATGATGCATACAGTATGTCTGCTTGAGGAGACACTTTGACGGTGCATGTTCAAGAATTGTGAAGGCATTCATTCATCCCTACTGACTTCCTTCATCTTTTATGCGCCCTTATTCCCGTGTCACTGCAATTTTTTACTCCTGGACTCATTTTTACTGTATGTGCAGCAGCATTTCAATCAACCAGATTTTATTTATGTAGCACTTTTCATACAAATGAAATATAACATGAGGTGCTTTCAGATTAAAGGAATAAAAATGACTAAATAACTATGGAAACTGATGCTTTTCTGATGACATTCTGATTGAAAAGTGTGGGACCTAAAATCGAACCCTGAGGAACACCATCATTCATTTTATAGCTCTTACATGACTAATCTTTCATGCTTACTAAAAAAAGAACCAGAGAGGCCAATTAGACTGTGAAGTCTGTCTAAAAGAAGAGTCTACAGTATTAAAGGCAACTCTTAAGTCCACTTGTACCAAGACAGATGGTTTATTTATATCCATATTGGTTAAAATACCCAATTTTTATTTCTCAAAGAAGAGGTGGCGGTTGATGAAGTCATTTGACTGATTAAAAACAAGTTTCTCGAATGGACACTGGCCTGCAGTTCCTCCCATCTCTGTCCCTCCCATTTAGTGTCGATACTCCCACCATCTTTCCTCCCAATCCCATCCCGTCACTCCCTCAAACATTCCTCCTTCCAGCTTGTCATCCAGCATCTCCTCCTCTCCAGCCCCAGGGAGATGCTCCAGCTCTCCCTCAGTCTCTCAGCGAAGACCTCAGCCTGAGCAGAAACATCTTCACGCTGCTCTGGAGGCTAAAAGAGGGGAAGCAGAGCCCACTATGAAACATGGAAGCCATTATTCTAAATACTACGACAGGCAGAGTGCGTGTTCGCCGGCGTCTGCGTCTGAGGTTTGAAGCTGTAGAGGTGTTAAATGAGTAAAACTGTTCAAACATCAACTTTAAATGAGAGTCAGTGTAGTAGGCGCACAGCTGTTCTCATTCTCCTTTGTTAGATTTTAAATTGTTTTTCTCTTGGCCAACGAACTCTCCTGGGAGCTAAAAATGGCAAATCGAATCAGATAAAGAACAAGAAACAGCAGAGTTGGGTGAAGTTGTGGTTCAGTGGAAGACTTTGGACAGGGCCAATCTTCAAGTTGAGTTGAAGTGAGCTCTTTTTTTAATCCTTTTTCTTAAATCTTGCAGCTCCAAAGTCATTAATGGCTTATTGCTGTTGCATAAAGGAGGGAAAGGAGAATGAAAGTGGGAGAGGTAGACACGAGGAGGAGGTGGAGGAGCATGATTGAGCTCTCTTTGAAAGGGCTGGCAGAGTCAGGAAGTGATTAGGCCGCTACAATAACGCCAATAATGACAATAGGGAAAACATGTCTGCAGCCACAACCACTTAGCATCAGGAGCACAATATGGTTCCCATTTCATTATAAGAGCAATAAGAGCAGGGGAGGATCAGCACATGGAAAGGGAGGCTGAAGGAGTAAGGTGTTATACTACAGAAAGGCTTCAGGCCTTGGCGAAGCAGGATGAACGTTTTAGTCACTGTTGTTTTAGCTGTTTCTTACCTCACATATGCAGTTTACGGTAAAAATGATGGAAGATTTTCTGTTTGAAATTAATTTTTTCGAAACAAGGGGTCTTTGATTTCATGCAGAGGTTGACAAAAACAAGTTCTGGTCACCAGCTGACAACTGTATCTAGCTAGCAATCATTAGCTTGTTTGAAAGCTGCAGCTGACTCATTTTCAAACAAGAGCCCTGTTGATGTCCACTGGGTGGCTGCAAAATAAATTATCAATCAGACATTGTTTGTATAGCGGTTTTCATACAAGTAGAATGTAACACAAAGTGCTTCACACAATACAATAAAAACAATTCCTCCTTTCCCACAGACAAAGAAGTAAATGATTATAGAAGAAATTGAGGACTCAATCCTAACAGAGGCTGAGGAACTGAGGAAACGCCATCATAAACACATCTCATAAATCTCACATCATTTGCAGTGAGGAAACAGCAGAAGTAGTATAACTCAAAACTGCAAAGTATAACAATAACGCAAAGTAAAGTGTTCATAAATTGTAGCATGCGAAGGCTGAGACTGAAGCAAGGCAAAAAGTTAATGTCCTTCCTCGCTGATGAGATGAGAGAACACCCTCTGAACCCCAAGTTTCTGGGTGTTTTTTTTTTCTCTTCTTTTATTTTTTACTAACTGTGGGCTGATTTTCAACTGCACTATAAAGTCCTGCAGTTCTATGGAAACAGCACAACCACAGCTAGAAGTAGAAAGAAGTCATAAATGTCTTCTGTGCAGTATAACACAGTTTTATTGCCCTAAATCATGTAAAAAGAGGAAAAGCAAGTAGAATTTCTATGATTATTTATTTTACAAAAAATGAAAATACCTGGAATCGTTATTTTTTCCAAGTGCCCAAAATGTCTTCCCAATACTGAAGAAAAAAAAAACAGTCACTCTACATACGATAGATGTTATGCTGCTTGCATTTCTAATTTATTTCCATACTTGTCTCCTCTCTGCTCTGTGTAAACAGTCTGCAGTTCAGCCAAAAAGTCCCTGAATGTCTGTTATGTGACTGTTGGTCACCGCTGAGTCACTCACGGCTTCCCGGTACCTAGATTTTTTTTTTTTTAAACAGAATCTGGTTTGTGCATAGCCTTGTTTTCGGCAAATTTTTGCATGAGACAGGTAGAATAAAGCGATTTTGATGACAATTATGCTTAGGTTTCCCAATGCATGCTGCACATGATGAGTTCAAGAGCCGTTGGAAAGTTGAACATTTGATGATTCATTCTGTTGTTAAAAGACGAAGCCCTTTCAAACCCACCCACGGGTTTTAGGCTTTAGAATGTTTAGAATATATTTTATTGCTGTGTAGAAGCTCATAGCACATACAGCCCAGTATAAGGAATTTAATTTTGACATAACATTGTGTAGATTCTGAAAAACATATTTGGACAGAGGACAAGGGAGCTTTTTCTTATGTAACCTGTAACTGCACAAAAACTAATAATATTCTTCTTGAGGGTGAAGCTTTTGTCTTTACAGCCTGCTCTGCAAATATTTCTTTGTTAATTTGAGAAGACAGACTGTTTAATTGATTTCTTACACATTTCTTCTGTTGTCTGTCTTTATTTTGAGCACCTTTCAGGTAGCATTGATAAAACCTGCTGGTACAGTTGCTAAGCTAAAGGTGAAGCTTGCATGATGTGTCTTAGCTTGATCAAAAACCTGTGATTTTTTTTTTGTGCAGTCTTGTAAAACAGCACCTTTATAAAATTACCAGGCAGACACTGACGCAAATCAATGGCGGTGTGGAGATGATTCATGGTCTTGCATCAGCATGAGGTCTGAGAATCGAGGCCGAGCCACTCACTGGCCACATCATCTCCTCTACAGCCCTCCTGCTATTTTTCGCTGCTCCACCAGACTTCTACATCAGCAGCAGGAATCCTTTTACCGGAAAGGTGGCGCTACCAGCTGCATCACTGCAGGGTCAGGATGAAGCCCAAACTGTGATAATGGTCACCCTTCGCGAGCCGAGAATCAATCTTAAACATGTGTGAAAGTCTTCTGCCTGAGATAAAATCACATCGAGCTGTGATGGGATTTTTTTTTTTTCATTTTTCCTTCTGAATTATGTCATTTTCATACTGTGCCAGCTCACACAAATGCCAGTTAGCACATGACCACCAACAGTGAAACAGCAAGGTGATGCTCAGTTGTTCTCCACTCATCCCTGCAATGCTGATTTAGGTGATTTATTGCTTTTTTGTGTTTCCACAGGGCCTCCAGGAAAACGTGGACGGATGGGAAGAAGAGGGGAACCTGGTAAGTGACGCCCAACACCTGCTTCAACTGTTTTGTTTTTCCTGGAGGACACACTCTTTCTTTTTCTCTCTGTCACATTCTCCCTTTTCTTTTCCTGGGTGACTGGATAAGTCAGCGGCCAGGACTGGTAAAGGCAGCGATCCATGAGTCAGGTCGCAGGATGATGGGCTGCAGTCGGCCCTTCTCTCTCTCTCTCTCTCTCTCCCCCCTCCGTCCCTCCCTGTTTGCGCCGACATAGTGCTAACTTCGGCCATGTGGTTGCACTAACTTTGCCCAGATGTCAGTCATTCTTGTTGAGCGGTAGCAGCTGCAGTAGTACGACGCCTAATGAGAGTCTCCCTTTGCCAACATCACTACCCACCATTACGGTGCTGCTTTTTACCCTGTATTCCAAACCACAAAACACTCATCGAGGAAGAAGCAAAACAGTGCAAAGACGTTGCTCTTCCTACACAGAAGGTCATTGTTACAGATAGAGGAGCGGATGTTTTACACGTCTGAGTCATCCTGATTCTAAATGTTTCATATTAAGTGTTGACTCCACCAAAATGTGGCGCGACAATATTAGACGATTTTTATCAAAACCTGTTGCAGGATATGTGTCAGATGGGAACATTTTCCAGTCTGGCGGTGATTCATTGTGGTTCATGTTTAGTAGATCGGATCACATGTTGACTAAGTGAAGGATCACAAGTAAGTGCTACATAGCAAACCAAGATTGTTTCCAATGTTATCCCACCTTTTTTACAAGCTTTTGCACCCATTTACTTTTTCTTCAAGTGTAATGTTCATTGATGAGCAGAGGCACAGAGAAAGTTTCATATCAAATTCCACAAATTTTGACCGAATTCTGTTTCTTTTTTCTATTGAAGGATGAAGCTGGAGATATTGTATATTTTTCTTGTTGTTAACCAATCACAAGCACCACCAGTGTGTCAGTCTGTCTCTTTCCAGCCTGGTTGTGGCTCTCAGTCTTAAGCCCATTGGTTCCTTCTAGAGTCGTAAATCTTTAAATGCAGCTTGCAAAAGCTCTGTAATTTCCTAAAACAGCTGGACACTGTTGTTTTTAGCCATCATTCTTCAAGCAAGAGTTAAAAATGTATCCGTTAGGGACTATTTTCAGCTGCAGACTTGGTGCAGTCGTGAGTATTTACAGCAGCATGACAGTGTATGTGGGTTTCATCCAGTGCAATGCTCTGACTCACAACAATGATGACTGCTTTGGTTACTTCATTGGTTTTGTTGACAAAAGAGATATGGAATATCACTGGGCTTTCCCATTAAATCACTATTTATGTTTACAATCGAACTACATCTTAATCAGCACAGATTACAGTAATCCCTGTAAGTTCTGCGATTTCATCGGGCAATCAGCAGATCAGCTAAACGACTTTGTTTCTTACCAGGGTGGCGTGTATTTGCAGCCGCTTGGTGTTTTGCAGGGGGATTATCATTAAGAGGAGGCTCGCTGCTAAGGTTTCGCCCGAGTCTGGGCGCCCTTTAGCTGTGCACTGTTTGTCCCGGCCTGCATCTGTTTAGGTTGTCTCGTGTTTCGTCGTTTTTCACCCTCACATTGCAGCCTGGGTAGCAGTGCGGGGGTAGGTGCTACGGGGCGGCTGTTGCGCCATCCTCTGTTGCTTTCATGACTCCAGGACAACCTTTTTTTTTTTTTTTTTTACAAGACCGGAGGAGGTATTCTCCGTTTTCTCAGAAATACTAATGAGAGTGGAGAAGAGAAGCAGAAACACAAACCTGAACAACAGGAAAGAGGGCAGACAGAGCAGTTAAGCATCTTAAAATCGGCTCTCACTGTCACCTTACATCAGCATTTCTTTTCTTGCTTTTATTTTTTTACTTGTTTTTCTCTTCTGTTTACTTCTGTCTTTCTCTCTTGTTCTCTTCCTTTCTTGTTAGTCTGCACACACATACACACCTGTCTCAAGTTCAGTGGTTAAATCTGGCCTTACTGTGAGGCTCTTGAGTCAGTGTGTGTTTGTTTGCTTAACTGTCTGGCCCAGGAGGTCCTTGTCGAAGCGTCTAGACACAGCTAAACTTGATTGACTTGGTTTTCATGCCTCATAAACCCCAACACCTCTCCTCTTCTTCTCTTCACCTCCTCACCCTCATTCACATCCATTTTCATCCCTTCCTTCTATACTGCTTGTCTCAAAGTTCTCCTTTTTTTTTTCAATCAAACAACCAACTTCAAGGATCCCATATAGATGCCGGTCACATTAAGAGGACTTTTTGTGTGTTTAAATAGAAACAAAGCACCAAAAAAAAATCACTTTTTTCCCTCCAAACTGCGTCTGCTTTCAATCATGCAGAGTTGATGTTTGGTGCTGCGTCCACGCTGATGAGCCGTGTTCTACAAGAGCTACAATGGTGGCGTAGCTCCAAATCGTGCGTTACGCTGTAATTGCGTCAACAATCACATAAATCAGAATCGTGATTGGTTTTAAATTTAGATCAGACACATAAAAAGCAATAACTAATTAAAATCTTTTAATGGCAAAATGATATATTCACTTAGTATGTGGTTTTACGGGCTTTATTAGTGCCCGTGGCCTTGGACTTTCAAGAGAATGTTTTTTTATAAGAATATTCCATTACCGCTAAGAACGAGTGGAGCCCTTTGATCATTACTGTTGTTTTTGGTTAGGCAAAGTATGAAAAGCAGAATGTACGTTTTGCTGCTGGGGCTCGACATCAGAGCGTTTCAGTCTCATCTGAGAAAGACTGCCTCCCAGAAATCTGAGGACTCAGACGTCTTTTTTGTGCTTTAGAGAGACACAGTTTGCCAGCACACCCAACCTCTCCACTCCCTCGTTTGTCCTCCTTTTAATACACTCGTATCTTCAAGTAACAAAGTCCTGACATGACTTCATATTTTAATGCAAAACATAACCCATTATCCAGAAGTCTGTTTATCATAACGGGTTCACCGCAAACTGCTTTGGCAGCAGCTCTAATGAGCTTGTTCTGTACCATATTTAGGTGGTTAATTACAGTCATCATCTAACGAACCACATTGCATGTGCAGTTTTTTCTTTTCTTTTCTTTTTTTTTGCGTATGACTGTTCAGAGGAATTGATTGCTGTACAAACCAGAGGCTGCCTGAACTCACACATGCTGTGCTTCATGTGTCAATAGGTACGTGTGTTATTTGTTTTCTAATACCTGGTTTCTCTTTTTCTGTTGCAGGGCCTCCTGTAAGTACAATTTCATCTCATCCAGGTAGTATTAAAATTGACAAATTTGCTATTGAACACAGAGGTTTGGATATTAAACATGCATCCCCACACACACTCACACACACACACACACACTCACACACACTGCATAGCTTCCTTCACACTTTACAAACTGCAGGTAGTAGAGCCTGAAATCATCTTTTCTCCCACAGCAGTAAAACATGAACACAAACTGTCACAGACTCACTCACACGTGGATCCACAGAGCACGCCAATAAAAAATGGACCACCTAGGGAACTGTGTGTGTGTGTGTGTAGGTCTGTGCGTGTGTGTGTGTGTGTGTGTGTGTGTGCATGTGCGTGTGTGTGTTTCATGATATTGGCTGAGGAGGGCTGACTTATTATTAGCGAGTTATTCTCTCGTGTGGGACAGTAACTCCTGCTGACATTTTCACACACTCAACGAATAAAACACACATAGATTTGTATCAAGTGAAAATGGCTGCTGCCTTCAGGTTTTAATGTAAAATTGAAATGTTGTGACCAATATGAAAAGAGTGACCCATTTCAGAATTTCTGTCTTTTTTAGATATATCTATGTAAACATATTTTTGGTCGCATGTGGCACCGATCAGATATGCAGAGACAAAAATGTTTTTCCAGAAACATTAGAACAGCGTGTTTGACATTTTTAACGTCCAGAGAATGGTTTGATTGGAGGAAACTGTCTGTGCATCTGTTTTGCACTAAGTGTGCATGAAATGACGTATAATTTCTTCTTCCTGAACACATGAAACATCCCATAAAGTTGATGGGAAGGTGTGGTAATGGACAGTCACTTGCTACACCAGAAAGGAACAATCTGTCAGTGTGTTTTGTCTGAGTAACGTACATTGGCTGGAGAAAACACAAGGAATGCATTTTAATGTTTTCATGCTGGTTGCTTTCAATGTAAACACAAAAATTCCTAATTTTGAAAGCAGATGCAAACAGATGACAAAAAAAAAAATAGATTTGGCTAAAACTTGGGAATCAAATTATAAAAATTTGCAAATTCAGACTCCATATAAAGTCATTTACTGAATTCCACAACTAAATCTTTTGCACAAATCACTAAAAACTCAACTGTTATCTTTTAAATCATTAACAACTTGTCTGCTTTTAGTATAAAGGGCATCAGGTCATGTGTTGACCTGACGAGTCAATGTAAATACAGTGTGTTGTGTGCAGCTGTTGCTTTCACTTCAAACTTGTCTCAGTGCTTCATGCTTCAATGTCTAACCTCACCAGGGCAAGGCTGGACGCGATGGATACCCGGTAAATTAGATTTTTATTTATCCTGTCACTCTTCAGTTTACCTAATCTTGTCTCTCTTCCCTCTTCTGTTGTTTATCTCTGCTGCTTTGTCGGCTCTTGTGTTTTCTCATCTGCTTTTATTGAACAAATTACCTTTAATCATCCCCAGTTTCCTCGCCTTCCTCCTCTTGCAAATTTTCAGCACTTATTAACCAGCGATGATGTATCCTGCCCCGTGACTAAGAACTGAGTCAAATACAAAGACACTTAAGCACAAGCAGACATACAGTACGATCTTTTATCTCCCTTTGACAGCTTTTCAGAGTTACAACTCACTGATTCACGGTAGTGAATAGTGAACTTCAGCATATTTAGAGCACATATGAAAGCGAGCAAACATAAAGAGCAGTAGGCATAAATGAGTAATCGTGTGACGAAATCGTCAGTAAACATAAACCACAGGATTGTAAACCATACCAGTGAAAATGTGAAACATTCATCCACAAGGCACAAATCATGGCCTTCTCAATGGGCTCTAATTCTCTTTGAATAATACAGCTGGGTACATCTATTACTACTGAATGGAAAGAAGTTTACTGATTTCCACAAAGCAGAGAGCCGGTTCTCATGTTATCCAGAGATGTAGTGGCCTCTAGTGGTCTGTTAGACCCCTAGACGCGCTCCACAACTGATGAGGTGAAACGGCTCATGGATCTGTTGGCGATTTGTGGTTTAGCCATCATCAGATTCTCATCATCTAATGCAGATACACCCTCATGGTTCAAGAGCTGATGCTTCATGAGCAGCTGGATTCACAGGAAGCGCGAGTATCCGCAGTGGTGCAGTTCGCAGGGCATCGGCACATGCTTCGTGCATCTCGCTGTTATGCGGCCCGACTGTTTGGTTGCCTTGGTGACCCACAGTAGTCACTCAGTGCTGTACTGTGCAGCGTCTTGTTGGTTGCGTCGGGCTTAGTGGGAATTCTGGGGCCGGGGCTCCTTCCCAGGCAGATTCCCATGCAGCCTGCTTTGCCTGGCACTGCACCGCTCTGCTGACGGGAAATGCCTGCTGCTAATTACACACAGGTGGACCGAGCGCACAGATAAGTGTGTGCACATTTGTGTTTGTTTGCCTGTGACCCCAATCGCCTTGGTCACTGTCGTCATTGCCAGAGTTATAATTTTATGTCGTTTTAAACTGTAAAACATCATGTTGATCGAATGATATCATGTATTTCTTTAAAGCTGCATAATCTGGCTAATCGGTCCCAGTCTAGTTAGCATAATGAAATCAATCCTTACAGCGATATAATTACATGCATGAAGCAATAGTCGAACTGGAGAAGCTCTGTTTGCTAAGTGTAAGAGGCAGCTTCCTGTTGTGGTGCATATATGTGGGTATGATGACTGCGTGTATGAAGTTACAGCGAAACAACAGCAAATTAATCATACTGGCAGTCAACGTGGACAGCATATCATTTCATTGAGCAGCAGCAGAGATGATCAAGTTTCGCACATCGGAGTTTAAAAAGGCCCATTCTTCCTGTTGGGTAGCAGTGTTTGTGTATCTGCGTCCATATGTGCAGACGTATGTGGATTCCATCCAGCCGCCCACAGTTTATGTACATCTCTGCAACAAAGGCCAGAACTGTGGAAGTGGTCAGAGGTCTGTGTGTGTGTGTGTGTTTGATATGTTTTCACACCACTCGCTCACATGCTCTCCTCATAAGAAGAGGGCATGAGCAAATCAACACAAATGAGTCAGGTCAGTTACTGGAGAGCGTTGCGGTGCTAACTGTAATGTGCCAAAGACTTGTGCCAACAAGGCGTCTTTCTTTCTTTTTCCATTGTTAAAACAAACAGCGAGATCGCTTTCCAGTCTTTTTTTTTTTCTTGTCCTCTTTCACCCCTATTATGTCTCTGTGAATTAAACGCTGTGCCAATTCCAGCCTTTAGCTCTCACCAGCCAGGAGGTTGTGACTGTGCACATTAGCACTTATTTTAATATGGACTTAACACTTCTGTGCACATTAGCTAAGTGCATTTAATCAAGTTTGCATTTATACTGTACATACTGGTTACTTATACTCCACTACATTTCAGAGAAAGAAACTCCTCTACAGTAGGTATTTTGCAGATTTAAACAAATAATACAAAAGATGATCACCAAGTAAAGTATCGTGTATTATTTTAGGCAAATATGAGATAAAATAAAACAAAATGTGTCTCTTACTTCACCTTAAAGTTAAAACAGTTAGCTCTATCCCTACAAGCTGCACCCTTAAAGTGATGTACACGTTAATACATCAATAGTAATATACACTGATCCGCCACAGTATTAAAATCCCTGTTGGTTTATGAAGTTGTGGGAAGCAGGAAAAATAGGCAAATGCAAGGATTAGAGTGACTTTGATGAGGGCGGCTGGGTTGGAGTATCTCCAAACCAGCAGGTCTTGTTGGGTGTTCTTGGTGTGTAGTGGTTAGTGTCTTGCAAAAGTGATCTAAGGGAGGACAGCTGATAAACTGGTGACACCGTCATGAGTGGAGTGAAGGCTGCCAGTGTGGAATAACCCCACAGAAACACCACTCTAGCACAAATGGCTGAAAAGCTAATGTTGGATATGACAGAAAAGTGTCTGAACACACGGTGTACCAAGACCGGTCAGAGTCCCCATGTTGAAAGTTCCTACAATATGCAAGAGAGTCCCTGAACCCGACCATGGATCAAAGGAAGAAGGTGGCCTGGTCTGATGAATCACATTTTCTTTTACATCATGTGAACGGCCAGTTGCATGTGTATCATTTACATGAGGAGGAGATGGCAGCAGGAGGCACTATGGGAAGAAGGCATGGCAGCAGAGGTGGTGTGATGCTCTGGGTAATGTTCTGCTGGGAAACCTTGGGTCCTGGCATTCCTGTGGATGCTACTTTTCTACTTGTTGCAAACCACCCCTTCGTGGCGACAGTATTCCTTCATGGCAGTGGCCTCTTTCAGCAGGATAATCTCCCTGCTACCCTGCAGAAATTGTTAAGGAATAGTTTGATGAAAATGACAAAGAGTTCAAGGTGTTTATTTGGCCACACATACTCCCAAAATCTCAATCTGATTGAGCAGCTGTGGGATGTGTCTGATCCAGTAAAGTCAAGTTTTTTTGTACCTTGTTACTATGTGCATATGGTCTTTTTGAAATTCTAGAGGACCGATCATGGGCAAAATAAACAGTCAGTGCCATGTGACACATTTCCACCTTCAAACTGCGATGTTCTGATGACCGTTTCAAAAATGCGGATTAAGACTTTCAGGGTTCCAAACTTACAGAACCAATCCTGTCGATTTGCAGGGACTTTCTGTATCTTTCTTCTTCTTCAGAATCAATGTAGAGTTACATCTAAACCATTTTATGAGAGGATTACAATATTTTTGTGTAACTTGGATGCACAGAGATGAGTTTAGAAGTTAAATCAACAACCAGACAGGGACTTTAAAGGATCTGCTCCCAACATCTTGGGCACCTTTAGTGTTATTGTGGTGTCTGTCCCTTAATGGGTCAGGGTGTTTTTTTTTTGCAGTATTAGGCAGGTGGTTTTAATTCTGTGGCTGATGGTGATACAGTCTTCTGAAACACTGCTCCTACTTTTGATACTTAAAGTAAAATGTATGGATTTTATGTGTAGCAGAGTGTTTCTATAATGTGGTATTGCAACATCTCCTTCAGTAAAATACTACTTCTTTCACCACTGACCAGTTGTCCTGTAACGTATGTGCATGCATGTGCGCATGCTTGCCAGCGTATGAGTGAGCATGAGCTGCACTTCATTCAGGTGGCACACACATGTCGAGCTCATCACACTAATCCATGCAGCGGTCCACTTCCAGCGAATCACCAGTAACACGATAAACAGTGTTAATGAAATGTGGTTTGTGTGTATCTCAAGCATAACACCGCGATAAGTGTGCGTGCGTATGTGTGCGTGCTGATGTGTGTTTTCTCTCCTCATGTAACCTCGTGCCACTTCTTCCCCTCATAAATCACAGCCGAGGGGAGTTTTCAGAAAAGAGCCTTCCCGCTGTCAAACAATCAAAGTCAGACGGACTGACAGATCAGTGCAGAGGGATAAACACACATCCCCACACACACCAACGGACTCTCATTCATGTGCGCAGTCGCCAGCGTGCCCAGCCACGAGTGTGTTTATACGAGAGTGCCAGTCTGTGACAGACAGCGGACCTCGCTCAGCAGAAACGGGCCAAGGCCTCCATTGTTCTGCCTTCCAGGCTGCTGAGCACAGATTAAAGCCAGACAGTCACCCAACAACATGTCCGTAGTTTTCTGTCCCAAACACACAGCGCTCTGGTATGCTTTATTGTGATCTTTGGTTGTTTTCGAAGCCACTGTGTTTTTTAAGGAAAATGTCATGTCTCGAAAATTCTGCACATGTACAACGAGCCCTGTCCTTGAGGCAATGTGAAAGCTGCCAAAAGATTTAAGAGAGGAAAAAAAAGTAGCATTCAAGAGAAGGAAAGAAAGTGGAAGAGTCGTGAGGGTTTTCTCACTTCTCCCCCGTCTTCCTTCATCTTGACATCCCCAAATTAAGCTGAGCCTAATGTGTGCGACACATTACCATGTGTGTTTCTAGCTGAGGCGTCTGCTCTGATGTGCAGACACCAACGTTTCATGCTGCATCCTCAACAATTACACCCCACTGGATAATTACCAGTCTGCTCTATGGGGAGCACAATAAAGACAGAAAAGACACCCCTCGCCCCTTTTTTCATTAGGATTAGGAGACACGCACATGCAAGCAGACACACACACGCATGAATCAGTGTGCACATTTGCACATACGCAAACACAGACGTGTGCCCTCCTGCAGGCCTAGTTATTTTCCAGAAATGTGTTTAAAAGCCTTCTAATTGGTGGGAATGTGAGTCGAAACTCTTTTTTTTTTTTGCATCTACTGAGAGATGCTGAAGGACAAGATGGTATCTGCAGACTAGACATGCACACAAAGAGCCACTCTGGCATAAAAAGGCGTTATTTCATTTTCTCCCACATTTCCTTGAGGTTTCAGTGGTGATCTTGGGCCTATTTTCTCACTTTTTCTTAACATTAAGCTCTCAGTTTTTCTCTTCAGTGTTCCTCCATCCTCCCTCCCTACCATGTTTTTTTTTTTCTTTAGGCTGATCCATTTGTGGTATGAGATGAAGAGAAGCAGCCCCTCACCCCAAACCCTCCAAAACCTCACCCCAACCCCACCCCTCTCCTTTTTTTCAGTTCTAATTTTATTTGAATTCCAGCTCTTTTTCATGCCTCGCTGACTGATGCACTGTCGATTTCTACCTTGTAGGTACAGTACAGCCAAACAAAAAATAGAAACACAGAGACTATATTAATGGCCACACATCAAAACCCAAATCCCTTGGCGTCTGCGCTTCATATATTGTTATTTATATAAACCCTACTTAGGCCTGGTTTCCAATAAAAGCTTCCTCTGACCTCTGTTGTTGATTTAAGTAAAGCTCGTATATTTTAAAGTGTCTTATTATGAGTCACAGAAGAGCTTCCTGGGCTGCTGTATTGTTGGTTGAAATATTGCTCCAGGTAGCTGCAGTAATTCTGGGTCTTTCTTTATTCCACAATGAATACGACTAAGTAAGTTAGCAGAAATGTTATACCTTTAGGCAAGATGTCAGATGTCAGGCGTTACATACAGGCTTTTATTATTGAGAATAAACCTTTCACACACATAACTCCTCAAAGGAAATGACAACGCAACTGCAATTGTACCCACAGTTCACAGGCTGCTGTGTCGCTTGTTAGCAGCCATAAATCAGTCTCTCTTTGCTCCGGGTTCAGACTCTGCAGCAGCCGATGACCTCGCAATGTGCACCTCGTCTACTCATCCTGACGAGTCTTCAAGGAGCCGGGAACTGATAAACGCTCCCAGATGCAGAGATATCACCACATGGACACACACATTCACTGGATACCAGCACATAGACACAGAGATTTGGGATCCAGATAGCAGGGAAGTGGGACTCAGTGGGACATTTGTAGGCTCATTCAGATTCTCACACTCATTTGTAACAGGATAAACACAGCGTGCTACTTTTAATAGAGTGGTGAAACTGCAACCTTTCCTGTACTGTATGCAGCATCCATCCTTGCGCTTCACGCTCCTCTTCGCTCGAGACAGTTGCGGTGAAATTATTGCCGTCTGTTTGGTCCCAGTCATTTGTTTCGCTTCAGTCTGAGCTACTTACTGCTGATTTCACAAGGGACCTTTAATCAAAAAGACATAGGGAGACTTAAAGGGTTTTCACTGTACTTTTTTATAAATCTCTTTCATGCAGTCGGACCGTGTAGGTTTTTGTCAAGGGTGGAGCAGCAAGCGATAATCTGCACATATCGCTCCCGTCCCTATGTGCCCCCGTCCATCCATCAAAGCAGGCAGCGATGACTCCGTGGTGGGTTTTCACTACGGGGCGTCGCTAAAGATGGCACCCGTGGGTCTGGTGAAGCAGGAGATGAATAGAAAAGCCAAAACTGTTGAGGACTTTCAAGGCCAGAGATGATGGCTGGTAATGTGGGTTTCCAGGACAGTGAAGGGTTGAGCCCACCACTTAGGGGACCCTGTAAAAACTGTTAGCTTAACATCAAGTGCCGTCTTTGAGGTGGAAGTCTACATTAGCCTTCACCACATACATCACATTTAAGTGTTTTTGGAAAGTTTGATCCAAGAGCCAAGCGTTTCTTTATGTTTAAGTAGGGATCTGAAGGTTT
Organism: Stegastes partitus; assembly: GCF_000690725.1. NCBI lineage: Eukaryota > Metazoa > Chordata > Actinopteri > Pomacentridae > Stegastes > Stegastes partitus. Next base: position 29,261 of record NW_007577837.1, on the reverse strand, counting down.
GTCTTTGAACTGAGTGTTGCTTTATAGAAGGGGTTCAGTGACTGCTCGACTGTTTTCACTGAGATAAACAAAGTGGACAACTCCAACTGCTGTTTCAGCACTTGAGTGAGGTTGAATAGGGACTTATTTAACTGCCTTAAGGATTATCTCATCACCACAAACACACACACACACACACACACACACACACACAGTAGATGTGGGCTTGTGTGGCAGATTAATACAGCTGGAACAAATCCACCCACAGCCTATCATGTTAGATTCAGAATCCTAAATAATTATAAACCACAGCGACCTGGAAAGGCCTTCATGTCTGAGTTTTACTGTGCACACAACACACACAGAAATGGGGCAGGATACACGCAGACAAAGTGCTCTTCCTCTTCCTACTTTTTAATTCTAAAATTTCAGCTGATTGTCTTGGTGGTTTAAAAACATGCTTTTTACTGTCCTCACTTGAAATGCTTTGTCTTCAAACCACTTAAATGTTTTTTTTCCAGAACTAAGATCATTTCCATTGTTTGCTGAGAGATACGGAGACAGCTCTTAAACATTCTGAAATGCTAATAACTGACAGCTGGTTTAGGACTTTTTGAAAAAGAAAGAGCATCTTGCCAGTGGATTCAAATCAAATGTCTACATCAAGTGTCTTAATCAGATTCTTCATTCACAGCAGACTCAGCAGATGTTTTGAAGCAAGTCATTGACGAAGTGATTTTACATTTTTGGAAATAGGCTTAATTGCTTTTATGCTGAGAGTTAGATGGAATGATTTATACCACTCTTATGTGTGTACATTGAGCATGAAGCCATGTAGCTTATCTATCATAAAGAACAGAAACAGGAGGTTTACTGGGAGCGTCAGTAAAAGGGAACTGGGCTTCTCTTTTTGGTTCTTGAAGATGTTTCAAATCTCATTTAAAATGCTTCTTCAGTTCCAGCTGACTGATGAGGAGATATGATGGTGGTGAAACTTTGAGAATTCTCAAACTCAGACTGCATTGTAAGTACCTGATAACTGAAGACCCCCCTCCTCTGGAAAGTCTGTCGGATGCTTATATGCAGGCTTGAGATTTCTCAGAAAGTTTCACCATCATTAACATCCTGAGCTCATCTGACTCTTGGGTTGTAAATGGGCCACAAGTCTTGTGATTAGAGGTTGGCGATATGTACCGAGGACTCCTCATCTGTCAGTAAGAACCGAAGAATTCTCTTGAAAGAAAGACGTAAAGTCTTCAAGAACCAAAATGAGAGGTTCCTTTTACAGAAGCTCTTCGGATTACCATGACCTTGATGACTGAGAATCCACACAGATCGAAGGCAATGGTCATATCACTCCTCCAGAACTGACTTATCAACACTTTGTGTCTGTACGGAAATGAAGTGTTAAAATGACAGATTGTGGTTTTCTTCTAGGTTGTGTGGGGCTAGATGATTTCTTTGTCTGGCACACTGAATAGCCATGTAGACCTAACTGTCTTCTGGCTCTAGCTCTATACTGAACATAATATGCAGTCGTAACAGGGGTATTGATGCTTTCATAGAACTCTCAGTAAAAAAAGTGAATAAGTGTATTTCCCAGTCATTTTCCAAACATGTCAAACTGTTCCTGAGATGATTCTGTGTTGACATGAATTTCAGGTTCTTTCATAATTTCTCTTTATTTGCCTTCCAACAGGGTCCACTTGGCTTAGACGGCAAGCCTGTAAGTATTCTCATAGTCAGATTGGTAAAATGTGATTTAAAGGACTGACAGTAATATAATTTGAATTGTTATTTCTCTTCACAGGGTTTTCCAGGTCCCAAGGGAAGCCAGGTATACCATCACACACCTGCTGTCTTGATTTGGTTTTCTAATAACACATATCAATTACACTGAAGCAGTTCTTACTTAAAGGCTTTTCTAACTGTGAATCCAGGTGGGCATTTGGCCTGTAAGACAGGTGATGGTTTGCTATACCTCATCAATCATTTTTACTGTTCCTGAGGGACTGTTGCAAGTGAGTAAAAAATCCACGGTAGCCATCTTATTTCTTGTTCCACCTCCTAAGTTATCCCAGTGCTCACAGCCACAGGGGACTCGTGGCTCAACTGAACCGAGTGCTGAAATCCCCTTTGCACTCCCATCCATCAACTTTCTCCTGAAACCCTGTTGCGTTTCTAGGCACACCCAGGTGTAGCGTGGAAACAGGCGAAGCAGAGCGAATGGGTTACACACCAGTGGGAGAAGTAAGGGAGAGAAAAGAGTTTATAACCCTCAACAGAGGCTCCTTAAAAAGCCATTATAGTACCCTCCACCCTTATGCAGCCCATCTCTGTGGTCGCTTTGCCCATGAGAGGGATGAGTCATCCGCTGAAATGTAAACCCCTCGCAGCATAATGAGAGCTGTTTGAACGGCTCCCCTCCAAACACCATTAAACTGTTGTTTCCTGCTAAAGGAGACCTCAAGCTGGGGCTGTCCTTTAACAGGACTCTCCCCATCACCTAGGATCTGCTGTAAAACCACAGCAGGTGTGACACAGACCTCATGACCAGGGTCGTCTGCGAACTCAAGGGATGTAGCGGGAGATGAAAAACGAGGATGAAGGAAAAAGGTTGTTGGACAGTATGATAGATTTGTGCTTCTGAGGTAAATAATGAACCATCAACAAGTCTTTATATGTGGATGAATGAATCAGTAACTCTAGTACATGTTACCTCATGCAAGTTTCTATAATTTTCCTTTTTAAAAATAATATTGCTGGACGTAAACGCTGCAATTGAAATTAAACCTGATGTGGAAATGAGCTCACTAAGAAAACTAACCAACCCAATAACATCCATGACATATTAAGTATTTCTACAAAGTTTTAAACCTCTTCTAGAGTTTAATATAAACTCTGGTTGGTTTGAACGATCTTGGGCTGCACGGCATGAGTTTGTATTGGCTTTTGAATTATAGAGACTCAAATGAAATTCAAGTAAAGAGAAAATCCATCCATCCATTAGCTACAGTGGAGTTATAAGGGTACTTGGAAAAAGTTCTTGGCCTCACCTGGAAACAAGGGGCATAATTCCCATTTTGGGGCTGAACTGTTAGCTGTAAAGCCTTATGTCACTGTCTACAAAAACTCAAATGTTTGAAACAATGAGAGAACAGCACAGGTGAGAGAAACAGCCAAATGTGGCTTTGAACTGTTGCTTCATGTGCCTTACTCACCTGACCTGCACCGTCTGACTTCTATCAGTTTCCAGACTGAAATCCCACTTGTGTGGTCACCATTTTCAGAGTGATGATGAGGTCATGCATTCTGTTGAGGAGTATCTGGATCCTCAAGATGTGACCTTCCTCCGCACAGAGATAGTGAAGCTTGAACATCGGTGGAACAAGTGCATTGACGTTAAAGGAGAATGCAAGAACAATCTTTCTCCTGTGATATTTTAAGTTGAAGTACCTTCTTGTCCTTTAGAGGCCCATGGTAGGGGGCTGGAGCTTATCCCAGACGACATTAGACAAGAAGTGGGGTACACCTGAAGAAGCAAATATAGGCGTGTTGTCACTACCAGCTAGTATCTTCTCGTTGACCTGAAGGGGTGAGAAGTGCAGGAGATAAGCTGCTGTCTGTCATCTTGTGGCCAGTCACATTATCAAACTGCTTATCCCCTCTACCACTTCAGCAGTATGACCTGAACACAATTACGGCTCCAGTCTAGACAAAATGGCTAGCAGACAGAGAAGACAGTGATTGGGGGTACAAATTAGAGTGGAAGGCTTCAAGGTAGATACCGTGGCAGATTCACTGCTGACTCACTGGATTGAAGGACTGAAAACAAGCAGGAAGAAGGACAAGCGCATGGGTAAAAAAAGCACAGGATGAGTGGAAGAACAGAGAGACAGAGGAAAGAAACTGAAAGAATGTTTAACAAACTGGGTGACTGGGCTGCAAGAGGTAAGATCTGCCCGCTGTTATCAGAGACTGTGGCAGAAATCAGAGATGGTTGGTGGTAGGAGTAGTCTGTCTGTCTGTCTGTCTGTCTGTCTGTCTGTCTGTCTGTCTGTCTGTCTGTCTCAGTCACAGAAGGCCTGCAGCCAGTTTGTGGTTTGTGGTGTCGCCACACTTGGCGTCCTTGTGCCACTTGTTGGCAGTGGACAGACTGAGACGAGCAGACTCGGAGACAGACGAGGGCACTGCTCAACCAAACTGGCTGGAATTCTGTGCGCCTGGTGTTCATAACACAATGTCAGCCTGTCCGACACAACTGCGTATCAGTGTCTCACATACTGCATGAGAGTGCACAGGCATGTTTGAGACCCCATGTTTTTAGTTAGTGTTTGTAACATTCCACATCTAAAACATCTTCGGAGTTCCCCTCCAACGGACCGACTGGTGGAGGAACAAAGAGACATGTTGCCATTTCACTTTTATCTCTCAGCAAAACAGTTTTTTATCTCTCAAAGAGAAATCTTAAAAGGGATTCTCACTGCAAGTTGTGTCATATGGCGTTCTTTTTGAGAAATATGCTCAGACAGCCCCAGCTTGAGACAAAAGTGACTCAGGATTGAGCAGTCTCAATGGCACGACTGCATTAAGTGGTATTACTGCATTTCCTCACTGTTTGATTGAATACTCCCCGCTCCAGCCCAGCTGAAGATGCACTGCGATGTGATGTATGTTGCTCATATGATAGATCGACTGATTTATCTTGACCAACTGTCTCTGATTATCTCCTCCCCTCCTACAGGGACCAGCCGGACCCAAGGGAGAAAAGGTATGCTTCAATATCGATTTCAGCAGCCCTGCTTGACAAGTCAATGCACAGTATGGATGCATTTCTCACATTCATTTACTGCAGACAGCTTCAGAAAGACACAAGTGCGAGTACACCTGCACACGCAACCTCACCATCGCCCTCCTACGTTCACGTTTTCACTGCGTGTCCATCAAATGAGCCATAGATTACATGTAGTTATGTAGGGGCTCATATGTCTCTGCACATTCTCACGTCACGGCACTAAGCAGGTTTACAGGCCTTCCACATAGCTCGATGATAGCCAGATGTTTTCCCGCTCTGTGAACCTCAGCTTGGGCCTAAGATGTTAGCAACCGTAAGAGCTGCAAGAGCTGGCAGAGGAGGCTTGTCCTGTGGTCATTTTGTGTCCACACAGGTAGCTTTGTGTGTGTTATTTTTCGTGCTCGTTTTTGCACTCAGGCAAAACTTGTCCAGATAAGTGCAACCACAAGAGCAACTGCAACTGCAGAAAACAGCATCTGTCAGACTCAGTCGGATTTGCGATTATTGCATCTGACGGATGATGCTGAGGTTTGGAAAATTGGCTCCCTTCATGTAATCATACTAGTAGCTCTGTGATGAGGACATGAATTCCAAATTCTCATCAGAAACCGACAATCCTCAGCATGTGCGCTTCAACTTTGCTTCAACTTACTTAACCGATCTTGTCCAGTCAGATGATTCCATTTATGGCCTATCAAGTGATTCATACACAAAATGAGCTGAGCTGGTTTGGGGACAGATGACCTTTGAGAGGTTTCCTTCCCGTGCACAAGTACTCATTTTTACACCTGTCTGTCACAGCTTTCTCTGCAGTAGCCACTGGATGACAGGTCCTGTGTACATATACAGTGCTAATAATGACTGACAATTGTTATTTTCCTGTTTTTCTCCCAGGGTGACCAAGGAGACACTGGGCCAAGGGTAAGTCATGTCTTCTGTCTTCATCTGAGAAGCTTAAATGAGATGTTTTTGGCTGTTACAGGCACATTTTGGCACATCCTTAAACTGTGTTTTGTTCTCCAGCAGATCGTTACAATTTAAAAATGACTTTCCATTTAAACCTTTGTTCTAGCTTTAGTTTTCCTTTTTTTTAAATTGTGATTTTGTCTCTGTCAGTTTCCTTTTTACCCCTCTGAGCTCCAAGCAGTTTCTGGGCATTTCTTCCAAAGTAGTCTGGCACATAAACTCCTTAAAGAATTTCCTTTTTTGATGTTTAGTTTAGATTAGTGAGCATTAATGGTTATTTTAGGAGAATTTCATTGCCTTTAGAAAGAGCCAGGCTTTCTTTCAGTTTCATTTACACTACAAAGCATAAGTACAGACATTAAATTGATATTGATCCTCTCATGTTACTTGCATCAAGGAATCCAATCCAAGTATTTTTAGTGGCAGAACAAGTATTCAGATCCTTTCCTTCAGCGAAACTGCCAATACAGCAACGTAAAATACTCTATTACAACTTTAAGTCATGCATAAGAAGTTCTACTTTAGTAAAACTCCATAAACATGAGCAGCATGTTACTGTTGTAGCTGCTGCAGGTGGAGCCAGTTTGATCTGAGGGGTCGTGAGATGATTAATCGGAGGAGAAAGAAGAAAAAAACAAACTTATATTCCACAAATCTGTTTCCAGTTTCAGGGCTTTTTCTCTAATCTTGGATTTTTTTTGGTGAGATATTTGATCACTTGAACATTTATTGAAATGAAACCATGTGAGATGTTTTAAGAGGGGGAAAAAAAATCACTATTTGGTGGAGCTGTTAAGAACTCATAGGCATCCGACATGTGACGCAGACTGCACACTGAGTTTTGTACGATGTCAAAAGCCACAGTGTTTGGAAACCACTGGTTTAACCTTTAATTGGTGTTTTGTATTTTCTAAGCTTCTTATATCATCTATTGTGTAAAATCTCCATCTTAAAAGAAACTAGAGCTGTCAGATAAATGTAGTGGAGGACAAGGAAGAATAATATTTCATTTATAAATGGTTAGAAGTGGAAACTGGAAACACCCATAGACACACAAATAAAATCCCATTTCTATTTTACATCTATGGGCAACAAACGTAACAGTATACATGAATTTAAACCAGTGACTGCAGGAGGAGGACATCACAAATGGAAGAAAATGGCTTGAAACCCAGACCAGAGAGAGAAACAGACCATCACAAACTAGAAATCAAAGTCAAGAAGAAATTTTCATTCTTGGGAGTGTTTATGATATCTGAAAACAACATTTCACTTCCCTCTTATCACACTGGGGGGAAATAATGTGGACAAACAGGGAGAAAACACTGTAATCACAATCACGGTTATGGTTTGTCAACGTAACCTTCAGCACACGAACAAAGTTTTTCGATAATCCACAAGAAAAGTGTGTTTACCCTGTGCGGCTTCCCTGGCAACTGCACCGACAACACAGTCTCGCTTCTGTGATGAGGTTCGAGTTTGCCCACATCTCCAGAGGCAGAGATGAGAAATGATGTTATTGAAGAGCAATGGAAATACTGAAACCTCCCCATCAAAACTCAACAGTGGGGGCAGCACGCCAAAGCTGCCATCGAGTCTCACCCAAACTATGTGTGTTTTTTTTTTTGTTGTTTTTTTTTTTATTTGCATTACATGGAAACGTCTCTGCATCTGGTCCATGCTGTCTTTTCATGTGATATCATTCCACCCTCCATGAGATCTATGTAATTATCTCCCAGTTCACTCAGTGTGGTTTTTAAAATAAGCCCCCTGTGCTTCACATGGTAAATGGTTTAGATTCTTGAGAAGAGTCATGAATCCTGCGTGGGTTTTTTTTCTGGTTTTATTATGTTTGGAACAGAATATCAGGCCAGGTCACTTCTTCACATAAAAGTGGGGATGAACCACTGAAGTAAAACATCCAAACCTCTGTTATTTTTATGCTTTTATGTCAGTAGGTTTTATCCGTTTCCATCTAGCATCGTGTTATTTAAGCATTTTGGGCATGCCAACATGTGAAATACACTTTTTGCAATGTTGTTTTACTTAATAATTAGCTGTTTAATTAGGAAAATATAGTTATCTAATCACTTAGGTTATTTAAATAAAGACAATCTTAAACTCTAAGCATACACGCAACACTGCAAAGACATTTGAAATCGGATCTTAATGATTGCAGCTTTGATGATTATTCACATTGGGGCTTTATTTATAATGTTATTGTAGTTCTATGCCTTTAAAAAGCTGTTGCTCCAAAGTATGCAGAGAAAACATATTGTTCATTTGTTTTTGTGGATTTTCCTTTGGTATAAGTGTATATTCATTTTCAAATATATTTCTCACCTAATCAGGTAAATTGGCCAACAGAAACTTTTTAACTTGTAGTTGATGTAGGCCAGAACAACTTGACACCACTGGTTTTACACCGAGGGACGCACGACGTTGGATTTTTGCCAATATCAGAAATGTTATTTCCAACTTGTATTTTTCCGACGCCAGCACCGATACTTGCGCATATTTTTTCCACCTAATTGCTAAGAACATCGAGTCGCTTGTGGAGGCAAATAAACATGTTATTATGCCTCCTCCTGTAGCGAACCACCGGATATAAATACAAACCTTTATACGGCACATTCTGTTTAAAGAACGACATCAGCTTTCATGTAAAACAAACCATATTTATTTTTATGAGACATTTTCAACCTTGACAGAAACTCTTTGTCTGTCACTGTTCATGTTGGGCCAATAATGATCCAGATATCATCATGTAGCCCTTATTCATAGCTATTGGTTTCACAGAGCGAACATTCTATAGAGTTCTCCAATAACCAGCTCAGTTATCAATCATAACTTCTCCTCACTTATTTGCTGTCCACATAACCACTATAAATATCTAATTTCTCTATTGGCAGTAATCTGTCTCTTGAGTTCCAAAACTCCGAGTGTTGGCCACTTCAGCTTTCAGAATAGTCACACAGAAGATATTTATAGAAATTCCAAACGTTTCCCTCAATACACTTAAAATCTTTTTGTAGCCACTTGCTGCTTGTCTGTATTATCATCAACATGCTCTAACAAACAGGCAACACATGACATGGTGTGGAATAATAATTATAGACTGGCCTTGTTGTCATGCAGCTTCTAAGAGTTGGAGCCCGACGATATCGGCATAACAGAGTGTGTAAGACCATTGGAATGAAACTGAGTGGCTATTGTTTTATAGCAAAGCACAAATGGAGTGTAAATTTGACAGGGCTGCCCAGTGGAACAATATTTATGATGCGGTTCAGAAACATAACGGGAATTCCTGATTCCTATCTGTGCGTATAAGCAATTTGAATTCACTGCCTATCCGTTCAGATTTTGAGGTAATAGTTTGTGCAAGAATTAAATCTTTTTGGCATTCTGCATTACAAAGTTCTTCCAAATGGTAAATATTGCACTTGGCTGAGGCTTCTGCTGCTTTGATGTCCTTGGATAAGTCTGCAGCCCCTAAAAACCTCAGAGTATCGCTTAGAGACCCGGGCTTGGTACAAAACAAACCCTACAACTCCTAAAGCTACTGTAGTTGTGAATGAGGTTTTGGCGCCCCCAGGATGCTTTTTCAAAAAAAAGGTTAAATAGGTTAACAAGTGAAAAACTGTTGCTTTCTCAGTGCTTAAAGAATGATTTTTTTTTTTGAGCAGCTTTGAATCAAAGCACTTCAGGTCCACCGAGGCTGATAAAAGGTGGTGCATTGAGAGAGTGAAGGCTCAGTTATCACCTTTCACTCATTTCAGCATTGTACACAGCGTCACCTCTGAACTCTACGAGAGGATAAGAGGATACAAACAGGAGGCAGCCATGAATCTTTGTCAAGCTGTGCCTTCCTGTCAATCCATCATTTTCGGTGTCATTGTCAGGCTCAATCTGGTCCATTATAAACACAGGATAAAAACAAAATCAGATGTTAGAGAACCACCAAAATCACGTGACGAAAGGTTGTGTGCTGTGTTGTGTCTTTCTACCAAGCAGCTTTTACTGAAAGAGATAAAGCTGGTGGCCATTTTTCCAAATCTCCGCACTGCTATACCGAGGACACTCACTGCATGTTTAGGTTCGTCTGCCGGCTGTATTGAAAAGACAAACCATGATGGGGGTTTCATCCCACGCCAAATCCTCCCTTTACCTCCCGCACAGCAAACAAGCCATGGTGAGACAGGGCTCCGAGGCTGAATGCCTGTTTGCCTTCGTATTGGCCTGAGCGTCCAATGAGATTGAGGTAAAAGGGAAGCCCACTGTGGAACAGCCTAGTCTCCTATGAGATGTTTAAGGAGCACATGTGTATGTGGTCTTCATGGTGGGAACGGTGTGAATGAGTGAATGTGACAGTGGGTAGAGAGGGTGTACAGGCAAAGAGAGGATGAGGAGGGGTCTGCGGTGTCAGAAAAACCTCAGCTATCCAGCTCTCACCGCAGCCTGTTAGCAGAAACCTCTCTAGCAGCTCTCCTTCTTTCTCCCCCACTACCGTCCCCCTGCTGTTCTTCCTCCCCCCTCGTCCCCTCTTAGATCTCCTCTCCATCCCGTCTCTCCATCCTTCCCTCCCGTCCATGTGTTTTTGCGGGAACTCAACCAGAGAAGCAGCACAGCGCTCCAAGCTCTGCGGCGGCAGAAAAACTCTGCTCTTTCAGCTTGACAGACAATCAACACATTTATTGTCTGTTGACTGGAAAGAATCGAGCCACCTCTGTTTGGTTTGGTCGCCAGTGGAAGGATGGGAAGACATTAAATGGAACACATACACAGCTGAATATGTGTTTGAATGGAAGGCTGAGATATTGTTTTTGAAAGGGCAAAGGGGACAGTTAGTGGTCCACACTTGTAGGTTTTATGTCTCACTATTTGCAGATGATGCATTTTTATATGCATCGGGTGTGCAGAATCCAGGTAGCTGTTTAAATCCTTTGCAGTTTTCACTATATTGCTCACCTTTCCCTTTGTCACCCCTCTCCTCAGGGTCCTCCTAACTACAACACATATGCAGGTCTGCACAGTAATCAGATCCTCACTGTCAAGGTTTGTTCCTCCCAGAGAATTGGTCCTCGGTCCTTCCAGCAGCCACCGCTCTGTCCGGCAGCTGATCTTTCACTATCCCTGCAGAAAGATGAGCGAATGAGCATTTTTCTTTCGACTTCCAGCTCCAGATGCTGCTGACCTTTCATCTGTTTTTTCCTACAGCAGTTGTTTTTCTCCTCTCTGAACTCTCATTTAACAACAGATTTCTGATTTCCTCTCTCGCTTACCTCTTTCTCATCTCTCTCTCCCCTCCATGCCCTCTCCTCTTTTTTCCTTTACACCCTTTCCTTGTATCCTTTGCTACTTTTTTGTCACCGATGCACCTCTTGCATCTTAGATGGTTTTCCCCCGATATGACCATGGCTTTCTCTCTGGAGAGCAGTCCAGCAGCTTTCAGAGACGCTTTCTGAAGGTAGACCACAACTAAAAGGCATGTGTGCTCTTTTAACACTTTAACCATTTACCCTTTCTTACTCATGTTCTCCCCTTTTTTTCCCACTTTTTCACCCCTTTCAGTCACGTTACATAAAATTGATCTCCTGTTTGATGATGTTTTTTTTTTTAATCATTTTCTGGTTGTGCTGTTTTGGTTAATTTTAAGAGCATGACTGATGAAGGGAAATTGCTTTGAAGAAATTAAAAAGCTCTAAAAAAAACAGGAGAACATTTCGGATGATGAACCGCATATTTTAGAAAGGCTCAAGAAACGTGTGCTTCTCGTTAACCTAATTTCTTATTGTCAAGGAGAATAGAAAAGCTTTGTTTGTTGGTGACAGTTTATTCAAACCTGTGGTTAATAGAGACATAATGATAGTCAGTGCAAGGAAACAAGCTTTCACTCTGCTGTGAGGCCTTGGTAACTTTCATGAAAGGGCTTGCTGTACCACGCTGCTTGCCTCAACAAAGCAAACCATAATGCACCACATGTCTGCAGTGTCACCATGTGACTGTAGAGACAAAACCAGGACCTAAGTGGTTTCTGTTTGGCATAAATATGAGCGTCTCAGACTTCACAAAGACAAAATATATATCCCAATTAGATATAAATCAAAGAATTAAATGATTTTAATGTAGAAAACAGAAAACAAACAGATCATTTAACAGATGAGGTTATTTTCAATTAATTTCTCATGTGTGAGAGTGCATTTGTCAGCATGACTTTGTGACTGTCTAACAGCTTGTATTGGCCAATTGCAGTCTCCCTGCGTGGTCACTGTCAAGTCCCATCTATCATAAGAAAAGGGACTCGTACTGTGGCAAATTAAACTAACAAGCTGCATGCTGATGACAGAAAACTTAACAAAGATTTGTGGATTTCTGTGGAAGTATCAAACGTATTCAAAGCTGCTTTTAATCAATGTGTTTGTGAAATCAGTGACACGTAGCGAGAAGCCCACAGATAATCATCCCCCGACTCTGCAGTTTCACATTTGTTTTACAGAAGTTTGTAGTGGCTTGCAGTTCACTGTTTTAGCCTTTGGAGATTTGTTGTTTTAAAACAGTGTTGCTGATCTCACTGGCGTAATTTCAGGCAATTGTTTCAGCAAAATGGAAAAAAAAACAGTATTGAAGACATTTACAACTACCGAGTTAACATAGTGGAGAATTTAGCAGCTCAAGAAACAAATGTTTTTCTTATTAGTTAGAGGTGACCAGAGTGGAGCTAAAATAAGTGGAAGTTTTTACATTTTACATTCAACGGATGGGTTGAAACACGACTCCAAGTTAAAGCAGAATGAATGAAATGCATGAACAAATGGTTGTTAGAATGTTCAACATATAACCTGTACAGGATGTTTTCTTGTTTGTGCTGCAACCAACTGACCAAACATATCAGTTAATGCAAGTTTAAGGAGTAATATTTTAGATATTTGTTACAGATGTTTAGGCCTGGTGATAATTCTGATTCATTTAAGAAGTTCAGGCAACCGACCAGATTTATTCCCAGTTATTGCAAAACCAAAAGTTTTTGACCTGTTTTGATTTTTCATGGTTTAAAGTTTTGTTTGTTGTTGTTTTGTTTCCTTGTGTTTATTACCCTCATTCTTCTTCTTTCTTCTTTTTTTTTTTTTCTTCATTAGGGTGATCAGGGCCAGGCTGGACCTGCTGGTCCTCCCGGTCCTCCAGGCCCCCCTGGTCCCCGTGGCCCCCCTGGGAACACCGGCAAGGACGGACCTCGTGGACCAGCTGGAGAGCCCGTAAGAGCATTTCTTCACTTTGCAAAGTTCCAAATGTACACCGATTGCACAAACCGTACACCAGTACACTGCTTTTAGTTGCTGTTATTGTCCTCCTCCGTCGCTCTCGCCCTCAAACTAAGGTTACACCACAAAGAACACAGTCACTCAAAACACCTCAGTCAGCAGGGCCTTTGTTACTCCAACTGTAAACTCAACCGCAAGAGTGTGACAGATTGCAAACTGTGTTTCTGCGTATCCTACATACAAATGTGCATTTATACACATGTATTAAGGGGGTCAAGGTCTACACAGCTAATTGCAGTGAACCCGTATTCTCATTCTTCCGGGTTTGCCAGGGAGCTGTGGCTTACCTAAAAAAAGTCCCAGAATAGCAACTCTACTCCTGGCTTCATCTGTTTCGTGTAAGTTAGCGGCCACAAAGTTCCCCCAACACGCCCCCCATTCTCCCACCCTCCCACCACAACTGTGTCGCTGTGCGCGCTGAAACAGATATGGCACTGCGGCGAGTTCATGGGCAGTTTGCCGGTCTCACCGAACAATAGCGTGCTCCTCGCCTGAGGCAGTTTTTGTTTCTCAAAATTAACTTTCTGCTTCCCAGAGTTTCACTTCATATGCAGTGGCAGCTTAAAACTGCGGTTATTGAATTGAAGAGAGAGCAGCAGGCTATGAAGGTAATTTTTGTTTATCTAAGTGAGGCAATAAACGCTCTGTTACCCTCAACTGGCACGGGACAGCAAGGGATTCAAGTGAAAAATGTTGGCTTCATTGTGAGCGACTTGAGAACTGAGAACTGAACCAACAACAGAAGAAAGCCAGCACAGCTCAGAAAAATGACAGAAAACAGACGGGCTGAGAAACGAGGGGCCTGTCTTGTAACCTAGTCAATTGCAAATGTCCTCCTCAAGTTGATTAAAGATGTTGCAAAACCCCAAAACAGCAAAACAAAGCAGAGTGGCGCAGGGAGCCGCTCCATGTTGTGGGCAGATGTCTGAGTAGGCTGAGCAGGAGAAAGTAAGTGAGTCCGCCTGCAAGGTTGTTGTCCTCCAACCTTTATTGTTTATGATGCAGACAGAAGTGAATGAACGACTTTCTGTGTGGTGCGTGGATACATTAAACTGCTTTGGTGGACGTGTGGGTAAATAATATAACGAATATCAAACGTCTAGGTGGAGGAAGTTATTTCAAGTAAATTTAGTGTCGTTTATAATTGGAAATGTATCTGACATCTGAACTGCTCTTCATCCATCCCCCTTTCCTGCACTCGGGATAAAAGAAGTGCTAAAAATTATTTGCAACGGTAATTTGTTTCCCGCTGCCGTGGAGGGAAAGATCAAAAGATGAGTAGGAGGTAAGAGGGGTGAGAAAAGAGGTTAAAAGGCTGCTGGAGGATGGAAATAAAAAAGGACCACATAGCAGAAGAGGGGATCGGGATGACAGTTTGTATGTGCAGACGGAGTGCAAGAGGAAGAAGGCCAGCTGGGAAACATCTAAGTAGCTTCTGCACGTTATTGTAAAATATGAGGACGGAGCAGAAAGTTAACAACCTCCAATTTATATCAAGCATTTATTACAGTGCACTGAGTGATCGAGTAAACACAACTACTTGATAGTGTGTGTGGGAAAGCAATAGAGAGAAATGAAGGGCTCTTGCACAAGATCCCACTAAGCCGACTTTGCCACGGATGACTTCATAGCAGATGTTTCGCTGCTCCGCGCACACGTCCACCTGGTCCTCACAGACGGCCACGATAGGTCTGTTTACCTAAATTAGCCAAATCACTGATGGACAGATGCCAGAAAAGCGAGCTTGAAATACTCCTGAGTGTTTTTGCCCGATGGAGCAGTGGCTTATCGTCCATTTTCAGAGCTTCACATCCATCTCCTGCCAGTTGCTAAAAGAAGAAAAAGAAAAAAAGTTTCTTTATGGTGCATGGGTGACAAATTAAAGGAAAGATAAACACAACGCATCTCAATGAACTGCTATGAGCTGTCATGGATTCTCTAAGTCTCAGAAACTCTTTTGGGCCCTGGCACCAAACATATGGCTTCACTTGTGTTTTGATAATGGTGGTGAACATCCACATGTTGCTCCAAATCACTCAGAGCTTTCCAGCTGATTGAAATCTGCTGACTGGAAAGCCCAAAACATATAATTCACCTATTTTTTATTCTCATCAAAGTATACAGTTGTACCTTGCATTGGAGCATTGGAGCATCTGTGTTTTTCTTTACTTAGTTGTTCATGATTTTCCTTTAATTCATCATCTGTCCATAAGTCGTCCAGCTTAGAGCTATCACTTGAAGAAACCAAAGTCCATAACCTGCGTTGTTTTCCCTGTTGAACAGCGCCATCTAGTGGCCAAAATGCTTTAAGTCTTTGTTTCCCCAAAGTTGAACCAATAACCAAGCCTCTCCTTTGTCCTCCTCAGGGTTTTCCAGGTCGTGATGGCATTGAGGTGAGTGTAGTTCATACCCATGAGGTGTTTACAGCTCATGAAGCGTGTTTTTTGTTCATTAAGTATTATTAAAAGGCTGTGGTGATGATTTGCCGAATAATTACAGTAACCAAATGTATTTCTGCCTCAGGGGACACAAGGATTGCCTGGGAAGCCGGTAAGATTGTTAATAAATTCCTGATCTTGACTCAGCTTACATCTTTCTTACCATCAAAGCCTCATCCAATTTACTGACTGTTTTGAACCGTCAGGGAGAAGACGGTGAGCCGGGCTATCCTGGGCCACAGGGTCCTCCAGGGACAAAGGTACAGCTGAGCTCTATTCGCCAACTGTCTTGTCACTGATGCTGTTGATTTTAAATAAACTTCCTTTCATCCGTTGGACTTGAATGTTTATACTTTTTTGAACAGGGTGAGCCAGGTACAGGAGAAAAGGGAGAGAGAGGCTTGGATGGACTCCCAGGAAGCAAGGTAAGAAACAAATCTGAAAATAATCTCTTGAACATCATATTTTTATTCACTGCAGGCTCATAGTTTTAATGCAAAATGAAGTCCTGCATCACTGTGGAAACAACAGCACCAGGACTAGAAGTAGAGAGAAGTTTGTGCAGCATAAGAAAATGTCATAGATTAAAATAATAGGGGAAAAAACCAAAAGTGGAATTTTATGGTATTTTATTTCTGCAAAAATTGATAAAACCTGAAATCAACATGTGCATCTTGTTAGTTAGTTAGTTAGTTAGTTAGTTAGTTAGTTAGTTAGTTAGTTAGTTAGTTAGTTAGTTAGTTAGTTAGTTAGTTAGTTAGTTAGTTTTACATTTTTTCAAGTGCTCACAGATGTTACAAATACTGGGGGGAAAGTAGCCTATCATTATATAGATATTTTACTACTTACAACTGGAATCTGTGATTTTATGAAACTTTCCAATTTTAAGCTTAGATTTGGTTACGTTTTCCAATCCAACAGTATTTCACAAATAAGATGCCTGGGGGCCATTGGATAGTTCAAAATCCAATGATTGTCTCTGTTTTTACAATTTCTAGCTCTAACAAATGGTCTAATTTTCGAAAATTTGTAAAGACAGCATGAGTTTTAAACCCACCAGCAGGTTTAGGGGTTCACAGGGTTAAACAATGATCATCAATAGTTAGTGTTTTTCTCAGTTAAAAAAATGTTTGAGTTATATAAGCTCTTAAAATTCTATTATCTAGAATGATTTTACCATAACATGGTATTCATGCATCACACAGGGTGACAAAGGAGAAGTAGGAGAGCAAGGACCACAGGGACACATGGTATGTTTACTACCTAAAGGGTTAGCCCTCTAATCATTCTGTCATCACACTGAATTATGATTATCTTTGGTTATTTATGTGTCTCTCATTTATTCAACATGTCTCTGCCTCAGGGTTATCCTGGTGAGAAAGGCGTCGCAGGCTCCTCAGACATCGTTGACTTCAACGGCAAGCTTCTAGATGCTTTCCAGGTGAGCGGTATTAAAGTGTCAGTGAGACCAGATTTACAGTTGCATCATATATTCCGTAAGGCATTTATCACTGAGCTGCACGTTAGGGATCAGGCAAACCTTAAACAAGCCCAGAAAAGGCAGTGTGACAAGTCTGGATCACTACATCCTGAAACCTCAAAACTGAACATGTCGCCATTTCTCCCCGACAGGCGATCAACACCATCAGTGTTTCGGTAATCTGCTGTTGTTGCTGCATGGTTTTGGCAGTGTGATCAGTAACTAACGCCAAGACACAAACTTGCATAAGCACATGCCTTGTGTGTATCCACTGCATAGCCCACCTGCTTCGACCATTGGATCCGTGTGTTTTTGTTGATGCCCTCTACCCAGAGCTTGAGGCTTCACACGTATTGGATGTCATTCTAGAGGCCACATCTAATGGCTATGACTGAATGTCCCTGGTTTAGCAGTCGACCACGCTCTCTTGTATTCATTTGGGATAAATCACCCCGGCAAATATGATACAGCTGTGCTGTTCTATCAGATAACATGTAGCTTAAAGAGAAATGCTTAATCATGCACTAAAATCAACAGCCTTTGTTACATTGTTCTGAGTGTGTTTTCACGCTATGTATCTATGACAGATATGTGGCTCAAACTTGCTTTAGAGCAGCATGGTGTGTTTTGACTTTGTATTTTTATTGTCCAACACAATTCAGTTGATGCACAACGGAAATGCATGGGAATGAATTGAAGGAGCTCCATATTGTCACCACAGTCTCAAATCCCTCTCTTCATACACAAGACGCTTTGATCCTGCCATGTATCGTGGTACATGCTACTGACAGATGGCTATCTCTGCAGTAGAGTGTGCATTTTATTAAAAACCACTGTGAAGCAGGTCCCCTTAGACCCGACCTGAAATGGGCTCCTGCATGCGGCTTTGTAGGGAGCAGCGTGAGACTAAGGAGTCGCTGAAAACATGAACCTGAGATCTTATCTAAGACTTCTTGCCAAGGTGGATCAGTTGGCACAAAATCACACGCAGGGTCTCTGTGAGAGTTTTGACTCCACATAAACTCCATGGAGCAGGGAATGCTCACCGGCCACCCAACTTGTTTGTTGATCCACTCACTTGTTTGTGTGAAAAGCAGCATTTTATGTTTCATCTGTGGCGAAATGCTAGGTGATGACGAATGTGCTATGCTGAAAGTGGTTGTTTGTCACTATCATTCATTTTATTGCTTTTCGTATAATTATTTGCATGAGTAGCCCTCACTTTGGATGGAACATCTCAGATCAAATAGATGCTTGTAAACATCTATTGGTTTCCATGGCTTTAATGGAGAACAAACCAAAAGTTAAGGAATTGAAAAAGAAATTATACACCTCTGGGAGGCAACATGGTTATCCTTTTTATTACTTCAAGATGGCCGAATCCTTCAGAGGGAGAAGTAACAAGTGTAACATTGTGAATGTACAGATTTAGGAGCGTGATTTAGGGGAGCTGCCATTCATAGACACATAGCAGACTGCATGGGATGAATATGGCACGCATGTGCACGCTGTTCTTCATCCATCGTTAGTGTTACATAAAGTCACATGGTTGTTTTGTTTCTCCTCCTTTCGTGCATCATGCATGAAAACAATCAACAACGTGGAAAATGATGCCAGACTATTGTGTAGCACAAACCACATTCAGCACAGTTTTATAATCTCTGGAAGATGAAATTGCTTCAAGTTTGTTTGTGATCAGCCAACAGAGTCATCAGCGTTGTTTACTGTCAGTCCCGCATTGTGAAACGCATTGTTTTGTGTTGACCCCGGTTCAGGTCTTTGTGAGAAGTTCCCAGGTTTTGCCTCATTGTGATAAACAGTCAGTGTAAACATCATGTACACTGTGTCTATGTGACTGTCTTAAAATGACAGATCTCATTAAAGCAGCTACAGTATCACTGCTTTTAGATTTACTATGAATCACATGACTGCCTCTTCCTTCGCTCCATGGAGTGTTAGTGTTGTTTATCTGACTTTGCTGTTTGAATTCACTCTTTTAACTCTCATCACCATAAGAAGCAGCTGTTGCGAACACAAAAAGCTCTAAAACCCGCTGTTGTTACCTGCCCGCCTGCAAATAGAACATAAAGTTAGCAACTACCTATAATCAACCATACCAGATTGATGTTTTCAGGAGTCTGTGGGCAGTCAACAACAACAGGCTCACAGTATGTCAGTGCTGCACTATAGGGCCAGAAAATCAAGTTTAAAGATGGGTAAATTATAATTTCTTGTAAGATAAGACAGGTTACAAAGTTTATCTGGATATCTACCAATTTCTGTTTGTCTGCGTGTTTTTTTTCCAGGGCCCACCTGGACCACCAGGACCCCCAGGCCCTCCAGGTGAAAAGGTAAGGCATTCGTCTGTCTAACCTACCAATGCAGAGTAATGCCATTGAAAAGAAGAGTCGTTTGATGAAAACCAAAAGATGCTTTTGTGCAAAAATAGCGCCATTCATACTTGCCGAGGTAGTGACTCTTTTTTCCTCCCTGTGCCTAACTAGGGGGAGCTCGGTTTGCCTGGACCAGCAGGAGTCGATGGAGATAAGGTACAGTCAGAAATAGAAACAGAAACTAGACTTTGAATGGATTAAATGTTTCCATTGTGTAGTCTTTTGTAAAGGAAAGATGTGTTGTGTGTCACTGCTCCACATTGTGCTCAGTGTGACATTTTGTCTTCTTTCTTCACCTCCAGGGACCAAAAGGCGACATGGGCGAGATGGGGCATCCAGGAGAGAGGGGAGAAAAGGGGGAGATGGGCCTCTCTGGACCTGCTGTGAGTAGTGGCTTGTTTCTCTGATGTTACAGTGACAAGTTCAAAAACAGATGAAAGTGAAATATTTGCAAATAAGAAGTGTTCTGAAGAGGGCAATGTTGTACAGACTTACCTGAAACTACCTCAAAAATGTCAGTCAGCCTCTATGTTTTATAAAATGTCATCTGGGGCAATGTATGGCAACAGTGAGAGTCTTAGACTTGTTTGGCAGCGGGATCTGAATGTGGACATAGATAAGGACTCATGGCATACAATAATTTCCTCTATGGGATGGTTCACAAGAGAGGCACGAGGAAAGCTCACCCACGATAAGATTATTCACTGGTTTTATTTTACTAAAATGGGCATCCTTCAGAATAATATGTGTTGGAAATGTAACAGCTATGAAGGCACATGTATTCATGTCATGTAGGCTTGTCCTGTGGTTCAACCATTATGGAAGAAAATAATTAAAACATATGAAGAATGGTCGGGTATACTGAGTCAGCTCAGCTCTGTCTTTTGGGAGACAGATCCTGTCTACCCAATATGACTAAAAGCATAAGTGCTTTAGTCCTAACAGGCTTTGTTCTTGGTGCTAGAGTAATTCTTCGCAAGTGGAAAAATCCAGATCCTCCCGTCTTTAAAGAATGGATTAACTCCATGACAGATATTACCTCATATGAGCTTTTAGTTGCCAAACTGCAGAATCGTACAGAATCATATTTGCAAGTCTTGGAAGTATTTAGATCTTATTTAAGGAGTTAGACATATTTTGTTATATTTCAGTTTTAATTTTATACATTGTATACCTGGATTTTGGTTTTAATTTATATTTGTGGTCGTTTTGCTGTCATGTTTAGTCTGTGCTGTTCTGCTTTTGTTTTTTTGTTTTTTTGTCTGTTTTGTTTTTTTAATTATTATTGACAAAAAAAATCAATAAAAAGTTTAATAACAAAACAAAAAAACAGCTGAAAGTTAATCCTGCTCTTTGTGTGTCAGGGTATGGATGGACACAAAGGGGAAAAGGGCGACTGCCGACTGGATGACAACCTGGTGAGTGTAGTGCACACACGAACTCATGAGCTCAAGTTAATTACAGATCAGTGCAGCCTCGTGTAGTGAAGATGTTGTGCATATTTTAGCCTATTTGTTTTACTGCTGTAGATTGTAAATACTGTTTTTATTCTTCAGACAGCCATTAGTTTTAGCCCATCAAGTTGAAAGAGTTTACTAATTGATTGTCATTATTCAAATTAATTGAAATACGTCAAATTATAATCAAAGATCTGAAACTCTTCAGAAACGGTGATATAAATTATGCATGATTTGACTTGCAAAACCGCTGGTATCGTCTTTGGTCATGACTTAAATGATGTGTTTACTGTCCTTGTTTGACTCTTTCAATGATTAAAAAGGTTCAGATGATTTCCCAGCCGGGTCCGCCGGGCCCACCTGGCCCACCAGGAGTACCCGGGTCCCCTGGATCAATGGTGAGTACTTCTATCACTGTCTCAAACCAGACAGAAACTAGTCCATCAAGTTAGTTTGCATCTGTAGTTGTCACACACTCACAGCACACAATGTGTTTCAGGGTCTGCATGGAATGCCTGGTCCAAAGGTAAGACTTTGACGCCGTGCATGTGGTGCTCAGTGTTTCTGTGGGGCTCGTGTCCCCCGACAAATTCTGATTAAATACCAATCTGTCCCCCGCAATACATAGTAGAAAATATGTTCAACATGTCCTCCTTCTGACATGTCAGCTGTTCCACAGATTCAATGTTGTTACGGTGCAGTAGTTTACGTTCAAGTTTAAGCACAACATTATACATGTCAGTGCTTTAAATGTGGTATGAAACTGGAGTTATGGAAGTGAACTTTATAGCAGCGTAAATAAACCTGGGTCCCCCCTCATGTCTGATGGAGGATTACACCCATGTTTGTCATATTGCAGGGTGAGCCAGGAGACTGGATGAAGGGCGAGAAGGGAGAAGCTGGCTCTCCTGGACTCAGAGTAAGTGACAACTGGGCTGGTATTAATATTAATGGTAGCAGTACTAGTAGTGGTAGTAGTCATTGTCATTATTATTATTGTTATTAGTAGTAATCGTGGGGATGGTGGTAATAGCAGTGGTAGTAGTAGTTGTAACAGAGGTGTTAATATTATTAGTAGTGTTAATTTTCATCATTACTACTAGTAGTAGTAACAATAGTATCATTGTCAGTATTATTGTGATATGATTATGTGGTAGTAATGACGGTATACTTCCTCTGCAGGGATTGGACGGCCATAACGGCCCACCTGGGTCTCCAGGGTTAGTGGGTCTTCCAGGTGCCAAAGGAGAAAAAGTAAGAAGACGATAACCTCCATAGATGTGTTTATTGAGTTTCTGATTTCATAGCACTGGTTTAAAAATTAAAATTAAACTAAAATAGTATATGTGAATGTGTTCATAGGGCAGACCAGGGGAGCCTGGACTAGATGTGAGTTTCTTACTGAGAATTTGACCATTTTAAATTTAACAGTCATTGAAGCTGTGTCCAGTGATAGGCTGCCTTACTGACCTGCTGTGTTTCTGTTTCAAGGGTTTCCCAGGTCTGATGGGAGAAAAAGGTGACCGAGGGGAACGAGGAGAGAAGGTTAGTACAGAGAAAGACATTTATTGAGTAGAATGACAAATGTGTTCTATGTTTCATTACATGTGCAGAATAAACACGTATTAAGTAGCAACTCTAACACTTTATTTGACTTGCACTGGACATGTAGTGTTTTTAATCACATGAATGGTTTTGAATGGCCTCAGTACAGCAACACCAGTGCTATAATTAATAATAATTCTGCCACTTTTAATGTTTAAATAGGCTGTATTTGCAATTATTAAATCCGTGTGCATAACTTGTATCTTCTTCATGTCCAGGGCGACAGGGGAACCGTAGGGAAGAGAGGTCTGAAGGGCCAGAAGGGAGAACAAGGTCCTCCAGGCCTGGACCAGCCCTGTCCTGTGGTACGTCACCTGTAATGCAGCACATTTGAACTGATTTACTTTCCTCTAACCTTTTGGTTTAAAGACATGGAGTACTTCTGTGTTCTCTGTTTCACATCAATGCTTTTTCTGTCATTTTCGCTGCTTTTCTCTGAGTTTCCTCCTCAATGCTGTCAATGTGTAACTGATTCTTGCTGGCAGGGTTGTGATGAGACTAAAGGTCTGTCTGTGAAGACAGGGTCTTCTTCTCAAACTCCTCCTCCTTCCGGCCCTGAGGCCCCCTGTCCTGTGGTACAGTATCTTTGCTTCCTTCCTTCATTTCTCTCTCATCACTATTCATGTGTCCAGTGCTGCTGTTATCTCTTCAAACACTTTATCTAATTTCTCTGTCTTCTTCATTTCTTTGCAACTCTGGTATGTGTGTGTTGTCACTCAACAACAAATATGTTCAAAAGGTCCCGTTCAGTATTCACTGTAAATAGGAGAATTCACAGCTAATGAACAATAAGTGTCCTGGCATTAGTGTATCTGTATGATCAAGCCAAAAATAGCAGACATTTTAATCAGAATTTATGAAAGAGATGGAAGATACCAGGTTATAACAGTCAAAGAAAAGAAAAGAAAAGAAAAAAGTGAGCTGGAGATGTTTTGGAAATCACAAATATAAACATATACATATATATTATACACTGCTGCTTGGTGCCAACTGGAACCAAAATGTATCTTTGCAGTGATGCCATAGAAGAACCATGTTTAGTTCCATAAAGAACCTTTCACCAAGAGGTTCATTAAAAGCCCCCAAAGGTGCATCAAAAATGGTTCCTACTGAACCTCATATCACAAGATGCCATCTTGGGATTTGGGAAACCATGACAGGCATTTCTCACAGCTTTCTGATGTTTTGTAGGCCAAATAATTATCTGAATTTAAGATTCAAGAGTTTTTATTCATACAGTATGTGCAGTGACATGCGAAGAGACTCTTCTGAAGGCTGTGCAGTAACAGTATGACAATATAAAAAGAACAATTCTTTTAAACAAAACAAAAAGAAAATTTTAACAAATGAGAAAATAATCTGCAGACTGATTGACAATGAAAACAATCAATAGTTGCAGCTATAATTTTACACTATTACCTGATAACAAACCAAAAACACCAATAAAACTTGTGTAAAACCATCCCTTAAATAAAGAGGTGGCACTGAAAGAAAAACCAGAGAAGCTGCTGAAGAACCATTATTGCTATCTATCTTCTCATCTAACGCTTTCCTAGAGAGCAGATGAGAGCAAACTGTTTCAAAAATAATCCTTTAAAATATTAGAATTAACTAAGAACTTAGACATATGGGATGTGCTTGAGGACCGAGGACTGTGACTAAACCATAACCCGACTGCAGATCAGAGAAAAAAATACATTAAAATGTAAAACCAGAACTTTTGAACAGGTTTCTACTCATGTGCTCAACAAAACACCATTTTTTTACGGGTTGATGTTAGAACCTGCAGAACTGTAAGATGCCGCCTGTAAGCTTTCCAGGCTTGTTAACTCTTCACTGTGGTTCTGCAGGGACAGGACGGGCTCCCAGTACCAGGCTGCTGGCACAAGGTGAGTGTCAACAGGCCAGACATATTTTCACTATAAAAAGCATTTTGTTTACTAATGAAATGATCAGAGAATGATTTTTAAGACAGCAGAGGGTGCAGTCAGGGAATACTAACAGAATGAAAGCATACGCTGAGACTATGATTCAATTAAATTCATATTTATTGACTCTGATTTGACACAGGGGCATTTTGTAAGTATATTACAGTGTGTGGTTGAGCTTGTAATTGCAAAGCATGGATATCTGAAATCAGTAGTTTTTTGCTAGTTTTTGTAAAATAGTAATACTAATCAGTTCTTACTATTCTTCTTTTGCAGTGATGACTAACCAGCAGCATGGAATCTGTACATATTGATATGGTATATATTGCAGCTGAATACTACGCCACCAGCCCAATCCCTTTTTTTCCTTTTTTTTTTTTTTTATAAAATCTTATTATATAATATATTGAGAATTTGAGGACATTTTTTGACTTCTATGAAAACTTTTTTTTTTTTTTTTATTAACTTGAGATCCAGTGTTATTTTTGATCGCAGCCGTGCTTTTGAAGAGACATAAAGTGGTGAACTGGCGGTGGGACTCTTAGTTTGGAGGACAGTCCGGGTGCCAGTTGCGGAGTAGAAGAGTGCCTTACTAACAAAGTCTGACTCGCTGCCTGATTGTAATCATGAACAAAGTATGGGAATGACTGTGTGCACCCATCCAGTCCCACAGACGGATGGATGGATGTTTCAGACGAATGGACATATTTCCTTGGCAGATGGAGGAGTGTGTTTGTCAGTACTCTCTTGTCCTCTCTCTCTCTCTCTGTTTTCTCAAAGGAGGAAATGGCGAGGCAGAAGCTCAAACGCAAGCGTCTCTCTCAGCCCTGAACGGGCGCAGGGCCTGGTGGAGAAAGGACACATAGACAAGGCAGAAAGCATGAGGGGCAGTTTGGCTTTTTTTTTTTGGGAAGCAGAGCTAGCCATGCGATGCCTCTGTGTCAAACTGAACACTCAGATCCTCCGTTGTGGAAACTCCCCAGGAGGGGGCGACAGAGATCACTGCATTTCCACATTCATCTCTGAAGGGAAGACTGAACCTGTTGCTCATGATGTTGCGAAAAAGCTCGATAACCGGTTGAAGTTATTTGGGAGTCACTGGCACATAAGGAAGGATTTACTGTGCAGATGCATTAAACGTGTTGTGGTGATCTCTTGAATGAGTCTTTTGTGAAAGGTTTTCGCTAATTAATGCATGATTCTAATAATAACAAGACACAGTGTTGTTTATCATCCGACTTGTGGTCCCTCATTGAAACCTCGAACAACTCATACGTTACTTTTTATTTGCAATATGCAGTCTTTCCATATGAACAAGTCACTCGGAAATGTCAGTAAGTCCACCTTTTTAATGGCTTGCATTTGTGACATCGGCGACTTGTGTGTAGTTTTTCTATTGTTTTGGTATATTCTTACCTATTTTTCACCAGTTACATTTTGCATTCCTGTGCATTGCCATGTTTGTGGAAAAAAATAGATGGTGAAACTTCAAGGCCAGATTTGAAGCTTACAGCATTGACAGTATTCATGATGAATCGGTGTTTTAGTTGCCAATAACTGATGCATTTTGACTGATCGTTTAGTTTTAATCACAGAAGAAGGCATGTTTTAATTACTGCTGCCAGATTCTCTGGACAACGGTAGGAGTTCTTGCTGCTGACTTAAATGTGTGTTGTTTGTTTGATATTTTTTTGAATCAATATTAGTCATGGACTGAAGGACTAACGTACTTAAGTATAAAATTTGAATCAAATATATACACAACAGCTGTTTCCTTGGGGTAACTGCTCCCTTTTTATTCAGCAAATACACCTTAGCACAGTGTTTCATATCTGTCCATTGTGCATTTCGTGTGCGTGCTTTCTTTCAGTTCTTGCAAAACAGTCGCACTTCTTGCTATCAGATGACTTTTATTGGTGTGTTGTGATCTTTGTATTATATATTGTTTCTCAGATGGAATAATTTCTTGGTGCTTAAAAATGTTTATGTGCGCGTTTAACCCTCCTATTATCTTATATAACATGACCCCATTCAGTGTTAAACGTCTCTAAATAAGTGACTGACTTAATTTTTTCAGTTTTATTTAAAGGACTGTTTACACATAAAATTGGGTAACAAATTTAATTCTGATCATTTTCTGGTGGTTTAAATTGCTGGGGTCAAATTGACCCCGAGGATAAATGATGTCAGTAGATTTGAAGGTAATAGGAGGGTTAAAGCTCTATTCGACGTGCAAATGCAAAAACACACACTTGCAAAAATGCATACTTTTTAAAGAATCCTAAAACGTAAGGAAAGGCGAATTGTACTAGCTAGTGCTGATTTATCATTACCAGTTTTCAAATACTTGGATACATGTATGCAGGCTTGAGATTGCATAGGATCATGATGGACAGACAGACATTTACATGGATGGGAAATGATGTTGAAGTTTCTTGTATACTCCACATTGATGTTAGTTGCACTTTTTTTGATACAGTATAAATATTATTCAGTAATTATCTTTTTGTAAGGCAGAATACATATTTGGGTTAACCGCTAGACATTTACAATGTTTTTTCAACATGTTATCAACATTGGTTGATCAACACATAGGCTGCTGAGCATTTCTGATTCCAACAAACACTGTAATATTTGCAAATTTCAAACAAAATCTGGTCATTACATTTGTAATATGGAGTTCCTCATGGTTAGAAATATCCACTAGATGACCTGTAAACTGGCTCACGTTGTGTTGCAGTAGCCATGATGCAGGCCACATATCTCTGCAGTGGTAGAGCTCCTTGTTTAAGTCTCAACATGTGACATTTCTGCGATGATCCTTTCACATTGTACCTGCAAAGTTGCATTACTCCCATCATGTAAGACAATTTCTCTATCAGTGGGATATTTATGATGTGAAGAAGGGTTTTGAATGGTCAATGCATCATATGTTTAACCTATACAGTACCACTCATTTATGAAATAACAGGTATTCTATAAATGTTATGTCTAAAACAAAAGAAATGTAAACGAATTGCATATCATTAAACCGAAATTTTATTTGCCAATCGATGTATGTTGAGTGAGAAATCATGCGGAAAGCAGAAAGGTTTGACTCCAAACTACACATTTATAAGCATTATTCAGTGGAAGCTGATGGTTATCTGTCACTTAACATTATCATATGTGTTTATTTCTTTTGCAGATTCTATCAGTTTTTTTTGGGGGGGGGGGTTGTATTTTATTACTTAATGGAGGGAGTACATGGCACAATGTCTGAATACAGTTTGATGTTTTTAGCAAATCTTATACCACAGTGTTAGCTTGACTTTGTGAGAATGGTTTTTTGGTTGTGTATTTGGTTGTAAAAGATTTAAGCTATTTTTGTAATTACTTGTTTGTAATTTGTGTAACATGAAATCTGGTCAACTTAACATGTAGACAGAAATAAACTCTCTAGTTAATTGGTTTCTTGTCATTAAATCATAACCATGTACAATAGTTTTGTTTCATTCTTTTAACATTAACATCAAGTCAGTCTGTAGTGACTCTGAGATGTTCGACCAGGCCTTCTCCACACTGTAGAAAGACATACGCTTGTAACTATTTGTAAAGCATCTGAAGACAAATCAAATTTATCTTACTTTTTTTCTAATAAATTACATTTATCCAGAAAATCTGATTCTATAAATTGAAAATATGCTTTACATAAAGAAGCAAAAATTAAAAATCAAATACATCTCACTGGAGGGAATCTCAGCACATGTGGAAAAATGACATGGATCATTCAAGACGAGGATTCAACAGTCATAGCAGCTCTTTGAGGCTGTATTTAAGCTAAATTCTTAAATACAGCCTCCATGTTACTACCATGTGATGCTCAGCACAAATTTGATTTTAAACCAACAATATCAACCTCATGGCTTAAGATGTGTAGTCTGGGCACCACAGATATCTGTCTTGAATTAGAAGCCAATCTGTCCCACAGACATTTGAAAATTTCACCAAAAATGATAAATGTCAACCTGCAGCCATCACCAAAGTCAGCAGGCTTCATCCTCTGGAGACACTGAATGTTTGCACAAAATTCAATCCAGTTGTCGCTGTCAAGTTTCATTTTAGATCAAAAGGCGGATCGAGCGACTGACAGAGAGACGTTACCTTCCACAGCTGCCCACGAGACTAAACGCTGCATTCAGGAACACAGCCTTCAACATGCTGCAGACATTAGACAAAAGAGATGCCTGTAATTGAATCTGATGGATTCTGCTGGATGTGCTGATCAGTATCACCTCCAGGTTGTCTCTGACCTCTGACCTCCAAATCAAAAGAGCATTTGCTAACTGACAAACTAAACCAGTGAGGATTAAAATGCTGCTCTTGACCCAATATGACCAGATATCTGTGTGTTACTGATTAGACCAATAAAGAGTGCTCTTATTTTTTAACAAACAAATGCATCAACATTTTCCAAAATCGTTCGCACATGTCCTCCATTGTTGCAGTTTAGTATGAGCTCATCCTTTGTGAGACTGAACAACAGGTTTCACAATTATTTGCAGCTGATCCTTGTGGCAGGAACAAAAAAACCCTGGACCACCAGCATTCAACTTGAACATAAACTGTTTACAGCAACTCAAAAGTTCATGTTTTGAATTTTAAATAATTGCTGGTTTTTAACGAATGACCTAACATTTGTAGTCTTTTATTTGTGAATATTAAATCGGTGCCACAATTACATTTGGAAACGTTTAAATAGCTTAAATGAATTGCTATCATGAGTATCATTTATTACATTACATTCACAGTTGTGACTAAGCAGTTTTATACTGTGTTTAATTTATTGCTGTAACAATTGTACTGTTGTATTTATACCTTGTGGCTTCAGTTAACACTGAAGAGACTGTGTTAACAGTTTT
>NW_007577836.1:850831-874871 GCF_000690725.1 Stegastes partitus | reverse complement strand
GTCGTCAGTTTCCAGGAGGTCCAGGAAATCTTGGCAGGTCTTTTCTCCTTTATTCATGATCTTATCCACAAGCTCAACAACGTGTCCCTCCACATCTTCTTTATTGATGCTCTTTAGATTGTTGTACTCCCGTGTAGTTATCAGATTCTTCTCATGGACCTTGTTGAGGATTAATCTATAATCTCCACATAAAGTCGTGTGTATGTCTGTTTTGTTGCGCCTCACTATGTCTTTTGCGGACATGTTGAACCTGCGAGTAACAATAAAAAGGTGATCAACAATTAGAAGACCTGGACACACTTATTTACTTACAACTTTGTTGGCTTAGGTTCCCGTCAGAAGGTACTCACAGTGTTCCCGCTGAAATCCCCTTGTTCTGGTTGCTTTCGATTTTCAAAAGTCCGCAGTCAGAATGAACCTATGTGGCTGTGAAGGCTCTGGTGTTGTTAACCGATGCACAAGTTCCGCGTAACAGCAGACTCAGTTGTAGCTGCCGCGTAAAGACACACAATGGAGGACTGTGGGAGTCACACGTGTGTACCACCTAGCGGAGGAGCAGCAGAGTGACTTCCTGTGGATCCTTGAGTGAATGGAATGGCAGAAAGTGCCCTGATCAAGAGTAGGGAGATTGAGGCTCATTTCGGCTCCTTGTGGCTGAACAGAGAAACAGTCGAGGCAACTTAAAGAAGAAAAAAAAATGTGGCGTTTGTCAGCATTACCACACGGGGCAGCACTTTGCTTCCTGATTCGAGTCACCAAAGTGTAGACAAAAATACACGACTCAGCGTTTAAGGTCGTTTAATTCTGTACAGGTGGAACAGTATTGTCAAACGTACCGGGAACACACGTTAACTCAAATCGACAGCGTTGGGTATGACGTCTTCCCTGGTGGTCTAGTGGTTAGGATTCGGCGCTCTCACCGCCGCGGCCCGGGTTCGATTCCCGGTCAGGGAACACTTTTTGATTCTCATTTTTTGTGCTAAGAAGTTGTAAAAGTCTATTTGCAACATAGCTAAATGTTTGATGAGGTCAGGGAGGATCGAATCATCAAATTCACTGACACGTTCAGGTAAAGCTACATAGTACAACTATTTTTATTTTTTTGCCTTTATTTAACCAGGTGAGTCCCATTGAGATTGGCATCTCTTTTGCAAGGGAGCCCCGGCCAAGAGGGCAGCAACCAGGGCTACAACAATACAACACAAAAAATAGAAAAAATAATATATAATCACTACAAGGCATAAATACATGAACTACATACAGTACATGACAACTCAATTGAAGCAGCTACAGACTTCTGTTTTTACAGACTGTAACAAACATTTAAAATCCCCCAAAGAAACAAGGTCAGACGATTTGAGCGTCTTCTGCAGCAGACTCCAGGACCAAGGGGCATTGTGACAAAACACAGTCTTCCCAAATGCAGTGAAGGCACGAGGGACCGAGAACATACCATTGATGATCTTATTAAAATGTAGTGTTCACTTCGAAATGTTGAGTCCTTTCACACCCATTATTGGTTTTTACTAGTTACCCATTAGTCTTTTATGTTTTCGATGTAAGTACCACGGAACGTAATAATAATAGTGATGTATGACAACATGCCAACGTCTGACAGTCCTGAAGCTTGTGGTTCTGTTCTGTCAAACTGCATTGCATTATACACGGAAGTGTTTCTGTTTTTAACCCTTCTGTTGTTGATATGCGTAGATTTGCCAACATTAAAACCACCTGCTTAATATAGTGTAAGTGCCCTCATAGCGCCAAAACAGCTCTGGCCCATAGGACCTCTGTAGGTTTCATGTGGGGCCTTTGGGTTCTCAGGGTTCTGTGGTGAAGCCTCCATGGATTTGGGCTTGTTCATGTGCATCCATGCGTTGGATACTTGATCAGATTAGGATCTGAGGAGTGTGGAGGGCAGGTCAACGCCTTGGGGTCTTGGGCGTGCTCTTTGAGTCGTTCCTGAGCAGTTCCTGAGAAGTGGGAGGGTGTATTGTCCTGCTGGGGGAGGTTGTTTGTGTCGGGGAGTGATGCTGCTATGGAGGAGTCTGATTAATGTTTAAGTGGGTGTCAAAGGACTCAGCATTTCGAAGCAGAACATTACATTTTAACAAGATCATCAATGGTATTCACTTTACCTACCAATAGTTTTAATCTTGCGGCTGATCAGTTCCAGTGGTAATTAAATATCATATAAATCGTAATCAAGTCACTGCAAACCGTTAGTAGCTCTGAACTTGGTGAAATCAGTCAATTTGTCAGCCACTGAACTGAAGTGAAAACCTCCTGAGTGTCCCTGTCTGGAGTCTACGTCAAACCACCCAGTATTTTACATCCTCATGCTACAAAACCCAAACACACTGCTCTGGGCTGGTGGGTTGTGATAGTGAAGCTGTGGCTGGATATATGGCTACTGTTTGGACTTCAGCTGCCGTTGTGGTTCGATCTGTGGTTCTCGGTGGCAGCTGTCGTCTCAAAACTGCAGTTATGAAGCCTGTCTCAGCAGCGGTCGGTGAAAGACTGAACTGGCTCCTCTAAATGCAATGGTGCAGACTTGTGTCCAAGCTGAGGATGCACCACACCCACACAGCTGAGTACGCGTCTCTGTTGCAACCAGTGATGGTCTACAGGCTTCATGATACTGTATGATTGTGTGCAGTGATGTTTTAGCATTGCTAAATGTTGCATTAAAGCTGTTGTACTCCTGAACTCCTAAATCTGAACCACAGCCGCAGTCCGAGCTGTAACCATGCATCCAGTCATCACAGTCATGTAGAGCAGCTGCGGCTGTGCCTACAACCAGCAGCTGGATAATGTCAGAGATCGGCTTTTAAAAATGAATAATGAGCAATTAATGCATTAATTGTAACATCAGGTGTCCTGTCTATGGTATCTGCAGTGTTTCCCTAAACTGGCAGTGCGTTATAATTGGACCAATCATTTCCTTCTGGATGAATAAAGTTCTATCTTATTTTATTTTATCTTACTAGAAAGAAGAAAGGTCTCATATCTAAATGCTTTTTCCGAGACTTCTTCTTTCTGTTTCCTTAAAAGTAGCTACATTCAAATATTAAGTTTAATGGAGGGTGATCAAAATATTTTAATCTTGCGGTGTACGCGTGAGTGGAGAAAAATAGAGAAATGGAAACACACTCTACCAAGTAAATTAGAGAACCTTTTGCTACCACTTAATTAAATGCATGGTTGCAAGACAAAAAAATTAAAACCTTAAACCCCCCAAAATGGCATTTGACAAGTTGTGTTGATGTAATAATATTGGTGGCTGAACCAACTTTATATTTAGTGTAACTTGAACAAAAATATCTGCTTTGATTAATTTCCAGTTGTGGTGAATTAAATAGATTGGCATGATAACTCTGGATTTTAGCTTGTGTTCGTGCTCCCAGTTGTGAATTGGTGATTTAAAATACCATAGACTGTATTCCCCTAACGCTAACACAGTTCACTGGTTGAACATTATTTCATTAGAAGTTGTCATAACTCACAAAAGACTGTTGCGCACTGTTGTGTTCAAGTTTTGTTTTTACAGTGCAGCACTTGGTTTCCTGAACCTTTGTATAGTACGTGACGTCATGCTTCTTCTTTCCCCTGAAGTGTGTCATTGTCTTGTGTTGCGGTGAGAAGCACAGTGAGCGACAGAGTGGAGGAACAGCAGGAGGTAACGGCGTCTTATTCACGTTATTTACAACAATGTTACTGTGCTATAGCAGGATTGATGGCTCTGAGTTCGGTTAAGAGAGCCTCAATCTACAATAGCCAATTATGTCCATTAATGGTATGAGTGTGTTGACAAAGCAAAGCAGTGATAAACTCAGTGATTCTGTCTTTTTGTTTTCGAGGATGTAAAGATAGTTGTAGGCTTGCTTATGTTGGTAAACCTCACGGGCGAAGGCAGAACGATGGAGAATTTGCACTCACTTTATGTTTGATAGTTTGTCCACTGAGATGTGCCACTAGCCTTCAGCCTGTAGATGTAAGCACTAAAAAAGGGGAAGTATGAAATGCCAGGAAATTACTGTGTGTTCTGATAAAATAGCGACCCCATGCTGACTGTGTCTTGGCTCAGTACTGAAGCTCATCACTGTGTGTTTATGTGCACCTGTTCGACTTTGTGTGTTAAAACCACAGGTTGGCAATGAAGCTGTTTCCTGCTCATCCAAGTCTTTGGGCCAGCTTGCTGGTTTTGTGGGTGTCACAAAGTGGTGAGTGGCTTTTGACGTCACACACAATTTACACTCGTACTCTGCCAATATAACGAAAGGAGGATGACAAATGGCTATCAAAATATGGCTGTTAAAACATGATTTTTCTTCAGTAAACCATGTTTTATTCGTCAAAGGTTTTTTGTTTTCATCTGGGTGGTGTCGCAGTTTGTTTCCTCTTTCCCTGTAAATAATGTTCAAGGAAATGAGTTGTCTCCTCCACCCAGATTAAAGTGTGATTTCGCCCCCCCCCCAGCGCTGAGCCAAACTCCACTCACTGCAATATTTTTTTAAATTACCGTACTTTTCAGACTACTGAGCACACCTGAATATAAGCCGCACCCACTAACTTTGAAAAGAAACAATAATGAGATATTTACATAGAAAGATTTTTTTCACTTCTTAACTTAAGTCGTCTTCTTCAGTATCAAAAAGCCTCAGAATTGCTTTGTCACACACTTCCTCAGTCTCTCTTTCGTTGTCGTTCAATGTCACTTTCGTCTCGAGGCAAAATCGCCCCTGAGCTTGTGCTGTTCTCTTTGTCAGGCAGCGGTCCAGCCTTTCGAAACCCATTGGTGATAGCTGATTTTTTGACACTGCTCCACGCTGTCAGGATCCAGCCCGTACAAATCCATAAATTAGCCGCATCAAGTGGTCAAAGCGTGTGAAAAAAGTAGTGGTTGATAGTCCGCAAATTACGGTACAAGAAGTAATTAAGGGTCTGAGAGGGGAGGAGGGAAGGTGTAACAAAAAATGGAGAGCAACACTTAATCGCCACACACAAGGGTTTCTTGGAGGTTGAGGACTTTTACCTTCGTTGTTGTGGTGGATTCTGAACTCTATCTGTTTGAGCAGTTGGTCTGACCTGGACGCTGGAGATATTGGAAGGCAATGCAAGTGCAAGAGAGGGCTGGGGCAGTCTGAGAAGTAACCTAACGTTAGTTTGAAGGAGGTCAGGATGAGGGTCTGAAGGGAAACAATGCAGTGCGGTGGGACTTTTATAGTCCAAGAGCACAAACAGTCTAAACCACTGTGTCACACTTGAAAGACAAGAAGTCGTGTGAACTCTTAAATGAAGGGTTTTACTGACTCTCACTTGAGGGCAGCGGCTGCCGTCTAATTAGAGGGTATTAACATTCTTTCCTCATCAATGTCACGTTGGCTCTAGAGGCAGATCTTCACTGCGGGGACTCGGCACCCTAATCAGCCCTTCCAGATCTACAGTTTCCATTATAGTGTAGGGTCTGACAGTTAGTGCCAAGTGTGCCACAACGAAGAAAAGTAGTAGCTACTGACCGTACAGTGCGAACGAAAAGCATTCACTGCTGTTACAAGTGGGATGTTGACTTCCAGTTGACGCCAGAGTCTCCAACATATGTTTCTGGTGAACTCTAGTTAATTTTTTTGTCTGATGAAGAACAGGCAACAGTCGTATGTACCATCTCTCCTATCTTAATCGCTGAAGCTCCATCAGAGGAGTCATAGGTGTCTTGGTGATGATATTGTGAGACTTAATTTGCCTGACTTGTGATTTTTAATGACCTTCTCACGGTCTTATGTTAACGTGTCTTTGTATAACAATCACTTTAGAAACAGTCACTGCACTCAGATGATCTTCTTTTCACAAACTGTGTGACTTCTACTCCCTAATTAATTAAGTAGGTCCATTCAAAAATGTTCAGGCCACCTGCAAGTTCCTGCAGTGGAAAACAGCTCAATGTGAAGATGTGTAAAACCGTCTTCTATCCATGAAATTCTGAGTTGTATACGCTTTAGTAGAGATTCTAATGTCAACATTAGCACTGTTAGAGGAGAGTCGCATCATTTAATTTAGAGAATTACCTCTTAAAAGGGAAAAAGATTTCAAATGCTGATGATCACACTGAGCTGCATGTTTTATGTGTACGTTCTCAGAGTTGAAATCTGAAAGCCGTGGCTAACATGAATTATACTTGTGTTTTTCCTAATGCTGTGACTCTGTGTGTATCTTTTCTTATAACAGAGACTGAGGACAACAGCTTAAATGTCTGTCAGCAGAAAGAGTACCTTGACGAGGTCAGAATTTAACAGTTTTTTTTTTGTTGTTGTTTTTTTTTTAACTTCCCAATGCTGCACAGATACAGTAAAATCTTACTGCTTCAATACAGAGTTTTTTGTTTTCTATTTTCTGTTATTTTTCTGTTGTGAAACTATTTCAGCTCAGAGTGCAGGACTCTACAGGCCAGGATAATACTTTGGACAAGACTGATGTAGAAGAAACCTTTAACTGCCTCCTTTACCCAACAAATACACTCAACTGCTCCTGGTCATTTGGCACATTAGAGAAGGATACTCAGCTTTCTGTTTCTGTCAGGTATTTTTTATTTTTTTTAAAAATGAAACATAACCCATGTCTATGTGCATACATGTTATTCCAAGTTATTCTTTGTCGGGTGCCTATGAAACATATTCACACCTCTTGGAAATGTTCCCCTTTTACTGTTTCACAACATTGAATTGTGGTTTCAAGGATTTTTCAAGAAATTACAAAAAAAAAAAATTGTTTCATATTAAAGTAAAATATTATTTCTTTAAAGTAATGTAAATGAATAAAAATATGAAACGTTTGCAGAAGTATTTCACCATCTTTAACCCTTTGGTGACCACAACATGGGTCAAATGCTGAAGTTCAGTCAGGTTGTGTGGGGCTCATGAGTGAACGGCCCTTTTCAAGTCCAAAAACAAATTCTCAATTGGACCAAGGTGTGTGTTCTGACTCAGCCACTCCAGAACATTGGCCTTATTGTCTTGCTGGGAAACAAATCTTCTCCCAAGTTGTAGTTCTCTTGATTTTGCTTCACTTTACTGCATTCAGGACCTCCTGCAGAGAATCATCCCCACATCATGATGCTGCCACCACCATGCTTCCCAGTAGGGAAAGTGTGTTTGTGAATATGTGCAGTGTTTGGTGTCTGCCACATATAGCAGCTAGTCTGAAGGTCAAAAACACTAGAGTTTCTCCCATGTCTTTCCTCTCTCCTATAAAGCTTTGACTTGTGAAGAACAGGCAGCTATTATTGTAAACATAGTCTCTCCCATCTCAAGAGTCCTTTTTTTGTTTTTTGCTAAAATCTTGTCAAAAAGTCCAATTAAATTGATTCAATGCTGAAAAGCAATAAAAGCGGAAAACTTCAAACATAAGCTAAAACAAGCGCGTCTACCAAAGGGCTACATTCAAATGTAAGCATTATTTTGAGTGTGTATCTCCTTCTCTCTCTCCCCAGTGTTTGTGATGAAGACACAGCGGTTCAGTCTCTAAACCAGACGTCTGTGGAAAGAGTCGGGTCAATGTCTTTGAATGTTGGCAAGCATGAGGTGTCAGATGTAATCCTTCACTTTAACATGTCCCGGCACGAAGAGTGGAAAACGTACACCTACGTATACGACATGGACATGCTAGGTAACACTCCAAGACAAACACGGTTACAGAGTTTTTGTTGAGTAGTTGCAACTGATAATACTACATATCTGATTAAAAAAGAAAAAGAGAGAGAGAGAGAGAGAGAGAGAGAGAGAGAGAGAGAGAGAGTAGGTATCAACCTTTTCAATAACTTAAGCAATAGCTAACAACACAACCTGATAATTTCACCCACAGAATTTTTCACCTCTGACCAGTACCAGTAACAAAGGAGGCATTCAGATTCAAGATGCAGTAGTCTGACTCACTGGATTGTTTAGCTGGAAGTCCAAGAACAAACCGGAGAAATCTTCAGTTCTCAGATGTTGAATTTATTTAGGTCACAGGTAAAGTGAGGCAGCGCTGGATTCAGAGAGTAATCCCATGTCCAGCTGAACTGAGTTCTTCTGGGTTCAGGTTACAGATATCTTCTTGGGCTGGGACTGCCCCGTACAGTACAGTCAGAGGTTGGACTTGTACGAGTTTATTTGGTCAGTTACTGTGACGTGAACAGGCGAACCACTGTTCATGTGGAAGTTCACTGAAATGTAAACAGAAACTGCTTGAATCAAATACAAAGTGTGTGTGTGTGTGTGTGTTGTCCAAAAGATGTGTATCTAAAGCAACTGATAGAAAAGAGGAGTTTCCGTTGTCTCCCAGTATGTGACCCAGTTCTCACCGGCCATGTTATTTTCAAGGACGTGCACTGTGCTCAGTGGAAAAAAACAAAACAGGATCATAAGTTCAGTGCAGAAATACAGATTCAGAATACATGATAGCTCGAAACATCATTAATTATAACAGGATGTAGACTGTGGGTATAAATCTGCCGTTGGTCGCTCATTTCAGGTGGCTTTCTTCTTCCCTTCCTTTATCTGTGTTACTGTTTTCTTTACTACAGAAAACAACAACAACAACCTCTAAGCAGCAGCATGTTTAAGTCAAGGATTTGAATCATGTAGTAAGTCAGCACCGGTAGTGCTCATCTCCATCAGAGCCACAGTAGAGTACAGGAGGAGGGACTAAAGAGACCGACATAAGCGGTGTCCAGTGCCTTATGTGTAGATTTAGGTTGTATTTTGTAAAAAAAAAATAAAATAAAATGTGTGGTTCTGTGTTTCACAGAGGTTCTGTCTCCACCCCAGAACATCTCTGCATCAATCAAAGATGGAGGCCTTGACATAACATGGGATGCGCCCCACCCCCGATCAAACATAAACCCGACCCGATGTTTTAACTATCAGCTGGACATGAGTAGTAAGGTACAGTATGTCTGTGGGTGCTGGTTATTTCAAAAATAATACACACCGTTTACCGTGTTGCTTTCTGGTAACTGACAAATCAACAGAAATATTGAACAAGACAAACCTGGCAAGATTCAAAAGGGAACCAAGTCCATAAAGTGAGAGTTTACTGATTAATCTTTTTGAAACAGGAAAAACCCATAATTGTCACTGCCAATAAGTCCTTTAGGGAGCCAAATGCAGATCCCAGCCGCACCTACAAAGTGAGAATCAGGACAATAGTGGGAGACACGTGTCATGGATCTTCTGAGTGGAGTGCCTGGAGTCCCACTGTCAGTGAGTGCTTTTTAAAATTTTTTTAAAGTAAGCTTGTCATCCTCATCCACTGATTCAAAGGTTAGTGCCTGGACGATTGACTACTTATAAAAGCAACAACCGCAGTACAATTATCGGCTTTTTTGTGCGTCTGTGTGTTTGCAGCGGTAGAACAGTCGGTTTACAAACTCAACCCTGTAGTGATCATCTCGATTTCACTCGGAGTTCCCATGATCCTCCTGGCTGTGCTGCTGTTGGTGCGCAATCAGAGGTACAAGTTGTCTTTTTCTGACTGAATGGCCAACCTGCATGACTGCCACACAGTGACACTCACTCACAGCCCCTTTACACACATCCTACCGCTCTTCAAACTTGCTTTTTTAAATTTGTAAATTTTTTTATCTTCCTTGGTGAGTTGTTTCTGAACTGATACATAAACGCTGTCCTGGTTTTCAAATGTGAGCCAATGTGGGGGCAAGGTGGACCCAGAAGTCAGCAAAAGCAAAGAAAACAAAGAAGAAGTGAGAGGACTGTGGAGGTGCTTTTTTCTCTGAAAAGCCACAAGAGCAGCCACCCTAAGCTTCCTTAAGCTGCACACAGAAGTCCTCCTGCATACATTGTGGAGGGGGAACACCACATGAGAGAAAATGCAATAAAAGATAAACGACAGATGGACTTCCTTCCTCCTTTCTTCGCTTCTTTCACATTTATAAAAATAATACATATATGAACTATTATTTTATCGAGTGCAGCAGACAGCGGAAGAGCTTCAAATAGTCTATTAAGAGTCTTGCTGAAGGCTCATTTTGTGTGTTTTTCAGGGTGTCTCAGATTCTGTTTCCGCCGATTCCTCGTCCACCGCCCAAGTACAAACATTTCTTGGAGAAAAATGATGCATTTAATGTAAGTACGCGCTCGTTTGCCACTCATCCAACAACTCGCACACGAAAGGTTCCAAAGGTTGTCTCTTCTGTTGTGTTTCCAGTTCTTCCACCCTGCACCACCAGCGAAGCCTGAGGAAGAGATCACAGAGGTGCAGGAGACAGAGCAGAACACTGGAAAGTCATTTTGAAAGCGAAACAAGACGGACACATTAGGAACGCTTTAGTTTAACTGTCTGCACTGCCAGGCTTTCGTATACTGTATGTTTCTATTCAGGAGCTAGAATAGATGTGTTGAGTGCATGCAAAGGGTGTGTTGATGTGTATTTATATTTGCAAACTGTGATTAAATGTTTTTATGCTCTTAACGTCCAGCTGTCAGGTCCAGTTAGTCCACATTGTGTGACTTTTTCATCGTTATGTTAAGAAGGATTTGGCTTTAGCATGTTTTGATTGACTAGCTCTCTCAAACAAGTTAATTTTGTTTAACTAAAGGGGTGTGACTGGTGAGATTATTATTTGGAGCATCTATAAAATGTGTGTACATGGCTATTTGTGAAATAAAGTTGGGTAACAGATTGTCTTCTTAACTTGTTTTTTCCGCTTTGTTCATCTGGACTCCTGCATACAGAGGGTTGTCCAGTGAGAACAGGTTGCTTAAGCAGCCTTGATAAAATATATAGAAGTATTGATGACTCAGCCTAGAAGAAGAACATAAAATCTTTAGGAAATATTCGATTTGTTGCAGAAAGTTAGACAGCAGAGCTGATTCCACTCTCATGTGTCAAGTCCACGAGAGTCTGTGGACATCTGTATACTGCACACAATTTGTGTACTCTGCAAGTTCAGCAGTAGGTTGCATGCAGACAAAATATGTCGATGACAATCTACTGTACATGTATGAAACACATCTTCCAAGCAGAATACAAAGTAGTATAGTTTTAGACAACTGTTTGCAAGTCTGCAAGGGAGAATAATCCTGGCTAGTTGCTGTAGTTTCTAGTCAATCATCCAATAGAGGAGTTGGTAGTCTATGTATTCCACTGCAGTCACAGTTGATGTCCTTGCAGCATAACAGCCACAGATATCTACACAGAGCTTCACATGCATCATCTGATGGTGAATTTTTGCCACTCGGACCCAAACAAACACTCATGTATTTGTTGAGGGACAGAGTATGAGACTAGCCTTACGGTTGCAAAGCTTACAATCACTTCTAAATCTAATTAACACATAGCCATTAATGTCTGTTTTTGCTGTTTGGATTTGGTACGGACTGAAGACAAAATATAACACATTCATTAATGAGCTTAAGAGGTGCTGTTAAGTGGATTTTGTTGTCTTCGAACCAAATCAGGCTAACCAATTCCTCCTGTATCAGGTCTTTGTGCTAAGCTAAGCTAACTGACTGCATTTATTTATTGTTAATCAGTTTATATCCATCTTCTCATCTAGTTGTGCACAAAAAAGCAAACAAGTTCCCAAACCGACTATATCAAAGTCACAACTAAAGAAATCCCTTCTATGAGTCTCAGAGTGTTTTAAAGAAGAAGAAGAAGAAGACTGAAGTGTAGATGCTGTCGTAAACTTTGATCAAAAACTATGTGTCCGGCAGATTGACTGTAATGCCTGAGTGAAGCCTGAGTGAGGATAAACCCAACAGGCTGACCAACTGGGGGGTCATTCAAGGCACAGGAAACAGTAGACACTACTTCTACCTTTATCTTTCTCTGCACAGCGGATACCAGAGATCTGAGTTCATGGTCAGATCTGAACATCAGCTTATAGATTTGGTATCGTCAGTGACTCTGAAGAGATGTGTCTTGAAAAAAAATGAATAAATATACAAAGTCAGAGTAGTTTTTGTGATCTGCCTTCCCTGCACTCCCATGTTGTTACAGTCAGAGGCCATTTTGTTTCATGTTGTCCAAACACACAGATAAACCACTTAGATTGTACACATCAATAACATAAAAACCTCAAACAACATCAATGATCTTCACCCACACATGGTTAAATTGATTTTATTTATCAAACAAAACATGAGAATACAGGCGGTTGGGCACGTGTTGCATAGTGAGTCCATAAGGCTGGAAGCTGTTGGTGTGTTAACTGGCAAATGCACACTTTCTCACAGACAGATTAAAACAATTACAAACCACGTACAAAGGTGGGCTGAAAATAAAACCCGAGATGTGTATCGTATTTACACAGCAGTAACCAAAACACTCCTTAATTTAAACACATTTCATTGACTTTCAAGTCCCCCAGAAGTTTGTAGGCGGCATGCATGACATACTGCACGTTTCTGTCGTCTCGTTTTCCTGCCAGATTACCGGCGCCTGCATGACGACACAAAGGCCTCAACACACTGAGCTGCCACTGTTCACCTCCATGTAGACGAACTCTGTGGTAGAGAGCATTGAAAGTGGGTTACAGTTGACTGAGTGGGTCATGAGCCAAATAAGACAGTTCAGAAATGCAAAAGAAGTCTTTGACATACCACAAACACAAACCATGTCTGCGTGTCTGTGTGTCTTTGTGTCGGTGAGAGTGCAATGACCAGATTTAAGTCTAAGCGGATCAGTCACAGCTTTAAAACCACAGACAGGTAAAGAAAACAACAATGATCGTCTGGTTGCGATGCAGTGCTTGGCTAGGAAACGTTGGGTCCACGTGGATGTTACCTCCTCCCACCCAGTGGACAACAGGAATCTTCAACCTCAGGACAATACACCCCATCACACTGCAAAAAAAGCTGCTCGGGTGATGGCTTGAGGAACATGACCAAGAGCCTAAGGTGTTAATCCGACCTCCAAACTCCCCAGATTTCAATCCAGTGAAGCATCCGTGGGAACTGGATCCACGGAGGTCTCACAGTGCAACCCGCAGGACCCACTACAAATATCGCAGTGACTGACATGACAGATCACCACAAGAGGCTTCCTGTCGACAGATAGGAGCTGTTTTGACGTCTACACAATATACGGCAGGTGGTTTTTAGTGTTGTGGCTGAACAGTGTATGCTATGCTAGCAGATTTTTTGAGGAAGTGTTTACAGGTTGACACAGCGGAAATTACCTTATATACTGTTGCTCACAAAGTTGGAATAATTCAGACACATTCCTCCTTTTATTTCTATTTATACACATGAGTAATCACTTTTGACCAGGTGAAAGGAATTCTGCCTTCTGGATGTGACCGAAAACGGGGGAAGTCCTGCTCATTGACACCACCAACAAGCTTGTGGACAGTTTGCCACGATGTCTTAACACATTGATCTGTGTCAGGGGTGGCCAGACTCAACATTAGTGACTGAGTGACATTTGTAAGAGTAATATTTGCCATTCTTATGCATGTGTTTCCTGTTCAATTGACCGAGCTTGAAAATTTGAAACAAAACCCTTAATCTTATTGTTCTATCACCCCAAATCAGTTTTAGCCTTAATACACAGTTTGCAAAAGTTAATTGTGGTTTAATTTTTACTGCGATATGTTTTGTATGTATATTGTGATATCAATAAAGTTTTGAGAAGACATAAACTTTGTCTATCAAGAATGAGTCACAATCATTTCATGAGAGGAGATAAAGAAAACACTTTTTATTCCAACTTTAAGGGCAACAGTGTATTATACTATACAAAGCAGCACAAGTATCATATGAAGTAGCCCAACCGTGTGTGTGTGTGTGTGTGTGTGTGTGTGTGTGGATGTGTGTGTCGTACCCAAGTTGTTTTGTAGTTGACTTTTGTCCAGTGGGTCTGTGAGGGGAACTATACCAACATTAGAGGCTGTAGCTCTTCTGTAGGTCTCTATGAGTGTTTCCAGGGTCCTAAACCTCTGAGGTCTGACTCTCAAATCCTGCAATAAAAAAACATACACTAACCGTAAATAACCTCCTCGGCCATGCATGTGTGTGTGTGTGTGTGTGTGTGTGTGTGTGTGTGTTTGTTTCCGATCTGCTCGGAGCTGCTCACCCACCTGGAGACACCAGCCGTCGGCGGAGTGTACGAGCCTGTAGGTGTGCACAAACGGTGTTTTTCTGTGGCACAGAAAGTTGTGAAATTTGAATGACTGTCTGTGCGATGTGTGACACCAAAAAAAACCGACGGGATGATTAAACCTGAAAGTGACATGACACGAGGAGCAGGGGTCGAGGATGAATCAGTGATCTCAGCTTTGTAGTCGGCACGCTCCAAGTTAAACCAGATCTCATTTATGAATAATAACTGTTAGAGCTTGTTTAAATGCTAA
Source organism: Stegastes partitus (assembly GCF_000690725.1). Taxonomy (NCBI): domain Eukaryota; kingdom Metazoa; phylum Chordata; class Actinopteri; family Pomacentridae; genus Stegastes; species Stegastes partitus. The sequence goes on along the minus strand of NW_007577836.1, from coordinate 860,518 downwards.
AGAATTTTAATGAAAGTTTCATAATGTCCATCTTTCTTTCGTGTGATTTCCTTGCTTTAGAAGCTGCACGTTAGGATTATCGTTTTACATTCTGCACATGTGGCTGGATCGAATTTGTGTCGTTGTGACATATGACTGTAATTCTTAAATTAGGACATTTTTTGTTTCATCTAAAACATTGAAACACAGTTTGTAGACAGCAGTGGGAGAAGATAAACAAGTTTGTAATGTTTTTTGTTTATTTACTTATATATATTTTTTTTACACTTTTTGACAAGTGGATCTTAAACTCTTCAAATTTGGATTTGAACTTATTTACAGTTGAAACCAGAAGTGTACATAAACTGTTTAAAAAGACATAACACCTTTTTTTCCCCCCTCACTGTCTGACAAATCAGACTAAACTCTTCCTGTTTCAGGTCAGTTAGGATTACCTCAATTATTTTTATTTGCTAAATGCCAGGATAATGAGAGAGAGAATGTTTTTTAGAGATTTTTTAAATTACTTTTTTTTAAAGTCAGAAGTTTACATACACTAAGATGCCTTGAAACTATTTGGGAAAGCCCAGATGATGATGGTCATGGCACTGGAAGCTTTTGATAGGTTTTTGACAACATTTGAGTTAATCCAAGATGTCAGGAAGAGAATTGTGGACCTCCACAAGTCTGGTTCATCTTTGGGTACAACTTCCAGATGCCTGAAGGTTTCACGTTCATCTGTTCAAACAGTTATATCAAGTATGAACACCATGGGAATGTCCAGCCATCATAGCGCTCAGGAAGGAGACAGGTTTTGTGTTCCAGAGATGAAGTGTTCTAGTTGAAATGTGTGAATCAACCCCAGAACAAAGGCTAAAGACCTTGTGAAGATGCTGCTGAAGCTGGTCAGAGAGTCATTATCCACAGTGGAACCAGTCCTGTACTGACATGGGCTGGAAGGCTGCTCAGAGAGGAAGAAGACATTACTTCAGAAGAAACATAAAAAAGCCAGACTACAGTTTGTAAATGCACACAGGGACAAAGAGCTTCATTAGTGGAGACATGTCCTGTGGTCTGATGGAACTAGAATTCAACTGTTTAATGACCATCGTTACATTTAGAGGAAAAAGGAGGAAGCTTGAAGCCTGAGAACACTATCCCAACTGTGAAGCACAGGGGCGGCAGCATCATGTTGTGTCTGAGACTGGTGCACATCACACAATAGATGGCATCATGAGTAAAGAAGATTATGTGGAAATATTGAAGCAACATCTTACAGCATTAGGCAGGAAGTTAAAGCTTGGGCAATGACCCTAAACATGCCACCAAATTATTTACAAAGTGGCATCAGGACAACAAAGTCAGTGTCGTGGAGTGACCGTCACAAAGCCCTGATCTCAGTCCTGGAGAACATTAGTGGGCAGAGCTGAAAAGGCAACTTACAAACCTGACTCAGTTCCACCAGGTCTGTCAGGAGGAATGGGCCAGAATTCATCAAACTATTGTGAGAAGCTTGTGGAAGGAAACCCAGAACGTTTGACCCAAGTCATGCAGTTTAAAGGAAATGTATGTAAACTTCTGACTTTGAAGAAACTAATAAAAAATTCTTTCTCTCATTATTCTGGCGTTTAGCAAATAGAAATACCAAGAAAAGTTTAGTTTGATTTATGTCAGACAGTGAGAGAGAGAAAAAAAGGTTGTGCGTCTTTGTACACAGTGTATGTAAACTTCTGGTTTCAACTGTAAATTGTTTTATTTTATTTTTTATGCTTTATATAGTCACTAGTGTTGCTGAGTTAAACTGCAGCGGAAGTTTCTGTGGTCCTTGACACATTTTTAAGTCCCCCCCCACCTGTAACTTATTCTGAGTTACAGGTTTTCAATCTCATTTTACATTAAACGTGCAACTTCGTTTTTTTTTCCGTGCTTGTATTGATATATATTGTATTTCAACTACAGAAAAAAATCTTTAAAATAAAAAAGGAAACAAGCCGTTATGCTTTTTACAGTGTGTTTCTTTTACATATAACGCATTTAAGGTGCTTTTAACTACATAGAAGCTCTTTTTCTTAAAAGAAAACTCCAAATGTGATAATTGTAGAATCTAAAATGAATGCATTTGTTTGCCTTTTATTTTTTTTTTTTTTTATGATTTGGACTGCTGCTTGAATCAGATGAAGCACGGCGATGGCGTCGCTTTGTGCTCAACCATAAACCTCATCTAAAGGTTTCTAAATGACGTGTAGAAAGATAAGCTCCACATCGACTGCAAAATGCTTCATAAGCAGCAATGCATCGATAACGTCCATCAGATAATATCATTTGTTACAGTATGTTAATCATTTTAATACTATTTCATCATTCTAATCAGTGCATTTGCTTGGTTCGACTTCTACGTGTGTCTTCATTCTGGAACTTTATTTGTAAAGAGCATTTTAACAGCGTGGTTTAACGTTAGTGGATAATCAGAATACTTCCTCCGTCACTATCCTCATGTAGCAGGCGTTTTAATCATGTCGCGCAGATTGTGAAATACTATTTCTCTGAAATTACAAAGAGGAACACTTAACTCTTGGCTAATAGCGTCACGTACTGTAATTTAAATGAGTATGAGAGGCTTTTTTGTTGGTGTTTAGATTCAGAGATAGATACAGAGTTTGCTGACTTTCTGTTCCTTTTTTTTTTTATTTTGTCAGTTTGACAAAGGAAAGCTTCAAAGCACACTAAACTGTTACATGTGAGGTGATTTTATCCAGGCCCTGTTCGGGTTTCTGACAGTTTATCTATGTGGTATTGCAAAACATGACGTTACGCTTCCACAAAGCAGATATTGTGTGAACGTGCTGCATCAACACGCCCAGCTGGCTTCCTCAGCTCATCTCTACGTGATGTATGAATAAAGTTGTGTTGCTACAAACTAAACATGCTCATTTTATTTATTGATGAACAGATGGATTAAATATGAATGATGCAGCATGACTAGACGTCACTTCTGCTCAGCTCACCTCACACACAGACAGAAGGCCCCTTGAACCGTCTCGCTGTCTCTCAGCAGAAAGCTGCCGTCGTGTCCGAACCTCTCCAGCAGCCTCTCCGTGGCCTCGCTTCCAATTCCCCCAAAGTAAATAGACTGGACCAGCATCCCTTCCCGCTCCATGCTGCCAGGCAGGCAGTCACCCAGTTGTGCCTTTACTGAGGGAAGGTGCAGCAGACTGCAGCAACAGATGAGTGTGTGAAAGGCTACGAGGCAGGAAAAGCTTTTCTGGTTTTCACACTTTTCTGTCATGCAGCTGCACCTCACATGTCTGAACTTTTTTTTTTTTTTTCTTTTAACCTGAATAATAGCTTTTGTCTGTTGAAAAGCAAAAGCACTGTATGCCGCTGTGGCAGCTCTTGTCTCACTTAGGTTCTTTTTTAATTCAGTTCTTGCTCTTAGAGTTACAGAACGAGAAAAATAACACCATAAAAAAATATTTCTCTCCACTGCTTTCGGGACTTTTTGATGCTGTTGAATAAAATGTTTGATCCATGTAACTGGATTCATTAATTTCATGTGTATCTTCAACAAACATTCATACAATACATTCATCTGTTAGACTCACATGAACAGGTGGACATGCACAATAACACATAAACCAACAGCCCACCCACCCAGCCATCCAGCCACCCACACACACGAAACAGAACATCAGCTGCACCTGTGGTTTTCATTCGGAGGGGTGAAGTTTGTTGACAGTAACCGATGGAAGGGTATTTCATGCAGAAGGTGCAAATGACAAATAGTGAAGACACGCATCGATTAAAAAACAGACATACGGTAAATATACAGCATGTATGTGTGCACATATATATATATATGTAATTTATGTATCTTAATAGTACATTGTCTTTTAGAGGCCAGACTCTGATAAAGATGGCTATAGACCAAAGGTAAAGTTAGGTTTTATGTTATGAAAAGCTTTTTTTTTCTTCTGTTTTTAGGATTCCAGTTTGAGACTTTAACAGCACTCTAAACATGTCCAGTGTACTCTTTCTGCTTTAAATGTTTCCCCTTCAATTTTAACTGTTAACTTTTGGATATGTCATATTTTGAGCTTCTTGTTTCCTCTGATTCCTCCCTCCCATCCCCTTCCTCTTGCAGGTTATCTTTTTAATATATCTTCCTGCTTCATGTTACAGTCCTGGAGACGATTTGTTTATTTCTCGTCATGTTTCTCTTCTTCAAAAATTTACAGAACGAGAGAAAAAGGAGAAGGATTGAAGAGCCTACTAGACAATGACAGTTTCTAAAGGAGATCAGGACTTAACTGAGGGACTGCAGCACCACAGATTTCCCTCCTCAGGACCTTCCCATGCAAGCATCATTGTGATAGATACTACAAATTTAAACACATCAATATTAGTAAATTAAATAATAGAGTTGTGCTTAAAAACACATACCTGTGTATTTCTACATTCAACCTGTAGTCATTTCAAACTAAAGGGTAAATCTAACCTCAGTGTAGCTACCTAGTCTAATAAAAAAAATACTCTTAATTAAATATGTAATCATTCGGGGTTGTGCTGCTTTATTGGTTGTTCCTACACAAGCTTGAAACAAGGCCAAGAAAGCAGCGACAACCACAAGTGCACTAGTTCCTCTGACTTACTAACTAACATTTATATTTGGTTTTGTAGATTCAGGATAAGTGAAGATTCAGCAACTGGACTAATTATTCCTCGTCTCAAATGGTTAACAAATTTGGGTGGATTACAAAGGTGAAATAAATGAATGTTTAAACAGCTTACAAATAACATAGGAATACTCATTCTGCTCAACCCCGACTGGGTCAATGGTGCTTCTCCACGGCTGATAGCTACTGTAGGAGTTCACTATCTCCAGAAGGTGGTGCTGATGCCAAAACAAAGACGGCAGCTGCCACAGTCTGGGCTTTGGTTGGGCCATTCAAGGACAGAAGAAACTTCATCATTGCTTTGGCTTTTCCATCAGATTTACTGTCATGCTGAAAGGTGACCTGTCCTTCCAGTCTCAGGTCTCTGCAATCTCAAGAAAGTTTTCATGAAGGACTTGATCTCCTGTTCAGAAGCTCTTAATAATAATAATTGATCAGATTTATATCGGGCTTTTCTAGGCACTCACAGACGCTTCACACTGTCAGTTCATTCACACACATTCATTCCGGTGGTGGTAGCTACGATTATAGCCCTGGGGCAGACTGACAGAGGCGTGGTTGCCACTCTGCCCTCCGACCACCACCTCAAACAATCCATTCATTCACACCAGGCAAGATGGGTGAAGCATCTTGCCCAAGGACACAACGACCATGACGCAGGTTACAGGGCGGAATCGAACCGCCGACCTTCCCATCATTGACCGACTCACTCTGAGCCATAGCCGCATAGCATGATGTTGCCACCGCCGTGCTTCACTGTAGATATGGTACGAGCCACATGATGAAGTGTGTCTGGTGTTTAGTAGACATTGTTCTTAGAATTCAGCCCCACAGATCCTCCTCCTCATGCTCTCAGGGTTGCTTCAAAGACCACTCATTATTGCCACATCCACCACACTCGAATAGCATTTATTTATGGTCTACACTGCGGCTTGTTCAAACAGTTTTTGCATAGTGAGAGGGCCTTAACACAAGTTACACCTTTTTGGCTGCTGCTGTCATTTCTTTCATTGGACACATTCTACCTCTATTTTTTTTTTTTTACAAACCATTCAGGAAAGAGTCAAGTGATTTTGCCAAAATCTTTTATTTGTGTTATCATGACACAGTGTGCAGGCTCATAAATCCTTTGTTCTTCAACTTAAATTCTGATCTTGGCCCATTTCAAATAAGTAATACAAAAACTTGGTGCAAAACGCGTCCCTCATCCTCGTCTTCACTCACTCCTTTTTATTAGTGTCTGGCCTCCAGAGAGTTAATGGCTCGGAGCTCCGCAGAAAACCTCTCACCGAGATCCTTGTTGGCCTGCAGGAAGCCGCCCAGCTTCTTTAACTGCTGGGCGTCCTGAGGAAGAGACAGAAAGTCGGTGGGTGAAAGACGTGTAGCCCAACATGTTCTTTCTATGTATTACGCATATGTACTAAGTGTACAAGTGCATATGGACGTCTACATGTGTTCTACCGACCTGTGCCGTTGTGTCACCCTCCTCAGCACCAACTTGCAGGATCTCCTGCAACATCTCTTGCAGCAACTCAGATTCCCATTGGCTGACTAAGCCGGCGCTGATCTCTGGTCCGGTCAGATTGACAGAATCAGACTCTAATCCATCCACCGAGCCAGCAGAATCAATAGCGTCCACACCGGCGACATGTATTGACAAATCAGCGTCCAGCATCTGGACAAGAAACAAAATGCATGTACACACAAACTGTAACACAAAACAACACCTGTGTGGCTGAGTGATCATTGATTTTTTTTACAACTAACCTCGTCAATCTGTTGTCCAACTGCTGCCATCCGCGGTACGTCATTGAACTGCTGCAAAAAGTGTCTCATAGTGTTCCTGTAGCGTCTCATCCATTCATCCGTCACACGAAAATCACAGGAATGCATCAGCTCGTTCCTGTATCGGATCACCTGGAGACAAACACACAAACTCTCATACATTACAGAATATCAGCTAAAAAAAGTTTATTTTTATTTTGAATCAATTAAAAACAGTTCATTTGAAAAGGAACTAAGGAGAAAACAATCATATTAGCAGTGTCTAATTATGATATGTACATTCACATTCTACCAAACCTGCTGCCGAGAATCCTCCCCACATCATGATGCTGCCACCACCGTGCTTTACAGTGGGGACTGTGCATTTGTGATGATGTGCAGTGTTTAGTGTCTGTCAAACACAGCGACTAGCCTGATGACCAGCGGCTCAGTTTTGTTCTCATCAGACCAAAAGACTTTCTACACATCTACACCCAACGATGCAGGTCAAGGACTGTGAAGATCCTGAAGCAGCACAGCCATCCTGGAAACTCTCTTTACTCCCTCCTGACGCTATCGCTGACTGAAGACCGCCACTGAGAGGATGAGGAAGAGTTTCTTCCCTCAGGCCGTGCGTTTGCTCAACTCTGAGCTTTAAAACTGGACTGTGCAACTACACACGGACACCTTTTAAACCTCATGTATTATGACAGCTTTTTTCCTTTTTATTGAAACTGGATGCTGGTATAAAACCCGTTTCCCTGCACACTGTATAAATGTGTACGTGACAAATGAAGCTTATCTTGATCTCAGTTGTAACCAGATGAGTGTTTACCTCTCTGACTAACTTTGGATCCACAGACGAGAACCACTGGCAGTAGTTGATCAGGTTGAGCAGCGCAGACGGATCGAACTGATCTGGGTTCTTCTTGGCCATACCTCGAGGCATGTAGGCCTGCAGAAACACAGAGAGGAGTCTGTATTAGACTCACATTGACCTATACTAATCAAATAGTAATCTACAATAACATTACGCCTATTTGTAGCCATATTAGTGTGTATCCTCCTCTTAAATCTAACATGTGTTTGGTCTTTTTTCTGTCCCTTTAGCTGGGATCCCTTTTCTTTATTATTTTAAACTAACCAGACTCATGTTTTATTTTTATTTCCCTTTAATGCGGCACTGTGCTACAACAGGGAGTTCATTATATATCTAGTGAAGCAGTACAACTTTTCTAAATCTGGTATTTACTAATTTTGTGCCATGTGACTGTGTACGACCAGATCTTTTTCTGAACAATGCAATACATAGAAGGGACAAGTATTATTAAACACATGTGTGTTCTAGACTAAAGGTCGTTGTTTTCTGCAGCCTCTCAGGTATCTTAAAGGTCTTCTTCCCATCACTTTGAAACTCTTTCAATACACTGATCAGTCTGATGGTTCAGAGCCGTCCTGGATCTACACAGTGTTTGGCTGATTGGTGTGTCTCCATTATAACACTGAAATACGATAATACTCATTACAGAAAACATTATAAAACCCACATCCTGATCTACTACTTGTAGTAAGTCGATCAAATGTCATCTGTGTGCTGCTCCAACAGAAGAACACAGCTCAAGGAAATCTGATCTTTGGAGTTTTATAGCGCAAATCTACTGTTTTCATAGAATTATTTCAATTTTTTATTTCATTCGTTGAGTTAAAACAAAAAAACACGACCCAAACATTCCTAACTCCTGAATGAAAGGGAGCAGAAAGAAGAATAATCTTAATTATTAAAATTAGTTTTTTTTTTTTTTTTGTCATACTCTAAACCAAAAAATTTCCATTTCAGCAGCACTGACATCCACCAAACATATCAGTTTAGTCCCATGTAGGGTTTTTACACATATCACACATCATTCATAGCCTGATTTAGGGAGCATTTCATTTCTAAAAACATAATAAAATTAGATACAACTGAGTTATGAAAAAAAGAAAACAAGATTCGTCTTTAAAATCAATACAAATTATTACATATTTAGAGAGACAACACCTCCTTTCCATCATAAAATATAGAAAAATCTGAAAAAGTTTCATCGTGATATTGTTTAGTTCAAACAGTTGTTTTATAATTACTTTAATTTATTTATTTTTTTTAAAAGCATGGAACTTTCTCGTACATATCTCAAAAGGCTGTTTTCTCTAAATCTATTGTCATTCACACTCTGAGCCAGAGACCTCTATTTAAGAACTACTTACAGACATCAAACTTTCCAGGTTTGTTCTTGTTTAAGGCTTTTGCTCAGGGTTTTATACACATATCATTTATGATGTTTATACATCATTTTACTCCTAAAAACATGGCAAAAATTGTACTGCTTCTGGCTGTTGACAGCAACTTGTGATTTACTGGAGAAATAAAAAGAGAAATAAAATGTCCTGTGGAAAAACCCCGGAGTGTATGGTGTCAAAAAATGAAGCTGACAGTGTGAAGCTGGTTTGTCTAGTGTTTAAAAAATCAATGCAAATCAGTGTATATTTAGACCGACCAACAGCTTTCACTTCTTTTTTTTAAATATGTTTTCAACGGATAGAAAGACTTTCTCTGAAAGAAGTTTCTAGGAAATGAAAAAAAAAACTTTCTGGGGGGAAAAAATACTGTTAAGATGTCTTAAAAATGGATTTTCCAGCTCTGAAGCTAATGACAGGAAGACGTGTGGCAGTCACATGTCGATACGACAAAACTAAGTTGTTTCTACCAACAACTAACTAAATTTTTGAAAATTATTATTTTTTCGTTTTGGTGATAAATGTATTCATCCATCCATCATCTATACACCGCTTAATCCTCACGAGGGTCATGGGGGGCTGGAGTCTATCCCAACTGACTCAGGGTGAAGGCAGGGGACACCTGGACAGGTCACCAGTCTATCACAGGGCTACACTTAGAGACAGACAACCAAGCACACTCACGTTCACACCTACGGACAATTTAGAATCACCAATTAACCTCAACATGTTTTTGGACTGTGTGGGAGGAAGCCGGAGAACCCAGAGTTTTTTACGTTTATTTTATTGTATTTTTTTTAATTATTCTTTTCAACCACAATTCAAAAGCAACGTCTTATTTTACCAAATTATAATTTAGCAAATTTTTATTTATTATTACTTTTTTCAGTTTCGAGTTATTTGAGTGACTTTTGTGAATTTAACCTTTTCTTTAATGGAAGAATACATTTGAGGAGGACTGAATGTAATCAGTACAACGTTTCATAGTGATACCTGT
>NW_007577836.1:846270-849836 GCF_000690725.1 Stegastes partitus | reverse complement strand
ACTGCGTTATTGTTCCTGCTGCTGGTCTGGACACAAAGGAGGAGACATGAAGTTTACAAAGGAGAGAAGGAGTCATGTTGCTGGCTGTAAACATCAGCTTTGAACTGTGTTGTTTTCATACAATTCACAGGTATTTTATAGATTTTCTCTGTCCTGGGTCATGAACAAAAACTCTTATTTTTATAATAAAGAAATTCTTTTTATTTGCTCTTTAACATAAATGAACCATAAAGTCACACAACTTTTTTTGTGCTTAGATAATAAAAAAAAAGATTAATTTGCAGATATTTGTCATCCTTTGTAAATCATTTCATTTATTTTTAACTGTTATTTTACAGACTTGTTTTATTATAGATTTATTAGATGTATTATATTTATTTATTGTATAATCTATTTATTATAGATAATTTAGATAACTGTTTTAAAAATAAAAAAAAAAGGCCAAAATTGTAAATAATGTCCTCAAACTCTCATTTTTAAAAAATAATATATTTGTACTTTTACAGTGTTTAACTTTAAAGTGACATTTTTATTTTTTATTTATTTATTTTACTGGTATTTCATTTAGTAATATAAATGTGTTTTACATATGTTGGCCATTATTTGAAAGAAAGATTCTGTATATTAAGGATTTTAAAATGGCAAACAATTTCTAATAGGTATTTTACAAATGTTAAATGTAAATGGTAATAAATTTCTCAGTAAAAACAGAAAATGTATGAATTTAGAAAACTGGCCAAAACTATGAATTACATCCACACCAGAAATCTGCTTTATTCTAAATATCTTATGTATTCTTTCACAGTGTTTGACACTAGTGTAGTCAAATTAGCAAAAAAAAAAAAAAGAGAGAGATTACTTTACAGTCACCATAATTTAAAAGAAAAAGCTCATAAACACACAGAAAAAAATAATATATTCATGTATGTGTTCACAAAGAAGAAGAAAAAGAAAAAAAAGCCAGAACTGTTAATAATGTCCATATGAAACTTTGTATATTTAAAAATTGTATATTTGTTCTTTTGTAGCATTTAACTGTAAAATTAAGTTGTTTTTTTTTTTTTTTACTATATTTAAATCAGCAAAAAATATACATATTTTACACAAAGTTGCTGTTCTTTGACAGAAAATGTATGCGTATTAGGATTGAAAAATGCTAAATCAGATTTTCAACTCTTGTTTTACAGAACTTATCTCGTAAAATCACAAAAAAGCATCGGTTTGCATGTTGACTGTTAAAAAAACAGAAAACTGTAAAATCATGTCCACTTCAAAAATCTGTATTTTTATACATAATAATTTACTGTTTTACAACATTCAATCATAAACTTACACCAGATTGCTGTATTTAAATCAGGAAACAAATGTGATTACTTTACAATTATTTTCTGTTATGTGAAAGAAAAAAATTTATGACAAGAACTGTTTTTAAAAATCATGGAAATCATTTCATTTTTCAACTGTTGTGTCAGATGTTTTCTCTGCTTTTGTTTTTTTTCCCCCAGTTACAGATAATATCCAATAAATCACAGAAAAATATATAAATTTTCACTCTGACTGTCAAAAAACATCCACATCAAAAGTCTGTATTTGTTTTCACAATGTGTGTCACCACAAAATGATACTATTTTTTAAATTAAAACCAGCAAAAAGATGTCAGAATTTACAGATATCTGCTTTGATATCTGCTGATATCTTGCTTTGAAAGAAAAATATAATTATTAAGGAATAAAAAATGGTAAATCATTTTTTAAACCATATACACAGATATTTACTGTTCTATTCAATCACAGATATCGAGCAAAATCACAGAAAAACATTTTTCCTGACATGCTGACTGTCAAAAAAATGGACCAAAACTGTAACGTCCACATCAAAAGTCTGTATTTTGGCAAAAAATCTTTTTTTTTTTTTTTTTTTACATCATGTGACCATAAAGTTAGACAGTTTTACTGTATTTAAAACAAATAAATGTCCTTATTTTGCAAATATTTAAGGTGGTTTTCACAGGATTTTTTGTACAGTTTTTGAATGAGACGGTCTTCCACCATTTTTGGTTCTTGTTGTTTTTAGTTGTTTTTTTTTTTTACAGTGTGCCACATACAGCCGACTGTGTACACCTGGCTGCACACACACCTGCACAGATCCTTTGGGTACAAGTCGCTTGCTGCAGCATCTCATTTACTTTTTTTGTTGCTCTGGTGCAGAAAACGTCCCTCCTGCACAAACATGGGGCCTCGAAATCCCAAATCTGACTCATGTGACAAATCTCTTCAATTCATCTCCTCTGTTACGAGACTAAAGGCCGGCTGATGAGCAACTGGTGCTCGTTTGTGGTGCTCTGGTCTTTGAAAACTAACATTTAAAACTCTAGAGAAAGCCACCGTTTGTCAGTCCGATGAATGGTTTACACACATCTGTGGTCTGGTTCTATGATTGGGCTTGTTGTTAGCATCCTGGCTACACATACTGACTCTGTTGTCCACTTTGGCGTACAAGTTTACAAGGTGAATGTGTTCACGGTGATGGCAGAAATTTAGTCGAGCAACGTTTGACAAAACAAAAGCTGCTGTTCAGAGCCGTGATTCCAAATGATGTGAGGCTGTTGGTTATCTGATGGAGCGAGGCAGCTCCCTGTTTGGCTTTTAGCAGCAGTTTGATCCACCAGATAAGACAAACTGGTGGACACTGGAATGACTCATCATGGACACCAGCCAAGACAGACATTACGAGATCCCCCTTTTAAACCAGAAGGACTGGGAGAGCTGAATTCAGGTCTGAATGTTAAGAGCTCTCCACCAGGAAACCTCCACATCAATGCAACTGAGGACGATCAGCTCATTTCATCAGAAGCTTCCAGTGAATGTCAATGTGCAGAACATGTAAAGAACCAGTTTTCTATCCTCGTAGAGTTCTCTTTTTTATCTCTTCTTAACAACGTGAGCTCACTTGGTTTCGGTTATTGAGGTGAACAAAGAGAGAAACTAAACACTGCATTCAATTTATTAAATCTATAATAACACTCGATGCAGCAGCTGTTTGGGTTTAAAAGCAGGACGATTCTGGTTTAGTTCAACCTGCTGTATTTCTTATGAATTGCTGTTGATTAAAGTCAATATTCACGCTAATATTAAGTCTGTTTTGGTCACTGATCAGGACTGAAGGCGGCTCTGTTGTGCTCACAAACTATTTGTCAACTGAGCTTTTATTTTGAAAATACCTGGAAAGTCACACTGATGAGAGCAGTGAGAAAAAATATAAACAGGTTGCATAACGAAAAACTACAGCAACAACACATTAGGACCCTTTATACACTTGGTTCATGAGTGCACGGCGTTAAATACATTAAATACAAGTAGAAACAACCTCAAAGACACTTTGGGATCCGATCATTGAAACCACTTGCTGAGGTTTCTGGAGCACATTTGACCACATGTCTTTTGTAATACAAACACTGATGCATCCTTCTTTTACAAGGTCATAACAGGGAAATACTGGACGCCATCAGTGCAGGACGGGCTGGTTGTTGGAGAAGTGCTCGTATCTTTGCTCTTGAAACAGATGTG
>NW_007577836.1:840196-842875 GCF_000690725.1 Stegastes partitus | reverse complement strand
CTGTTCTTGCCATTGGCTTCAAAGCATGGCGGCGGCAGTATCATAAACGTCACACACTTTACCTCAACGATCAGAGAGAAAAATCTAACTTTCTTGATGCCATAAAACAAAACAAAAGAACAACACAGACTCTCTGAAATCATTCTTTCATCTGTTTTCTATTCCTTTTATTCACATTCTTATGGGCAGAAATAATGTTAAACAAAAGCTGAATCAAGTGTTTTATTCCATCTGTTGCTTTTGACCACAAAAAAAGTAAAGAAAAAACAAAACAAAATTACTCTCCCAAAACCACTGGTAAGGTTTGCACACTGCTTAAAGCAATCTGTGCCAAAACACAACCTCACCAACACACCAGCACGACTGCAGCCTTCTGCAGGAGTCCTGTGTGGTATGTATGAAATCATAATGGTGGGCTGTGACCTTGCCCAACCACTTGCAGCTGTGATTGTGCTCATTTAAACTCTCTTTTCATTAAGTTTTCATTTGCCTACTCACACCATCTCCTATTCCGACACTACTACTACTCGATCTGATATTTATAGTCATGCAACACATGTCCTTTTTCTTTTTCGGAGTAGAAATAAAAGACAATCGGCTCAAGGGTGATGAAAACTCTCTGTGTGGAGTTTGTGTATTTCTTCGCCTGCATCTTTTTGCTGGTTAGATGATTGACTGCCTTCCCCCCCCACCCAACACCCGGTGCATGCTGGGATAGCGCTCTGGCCCCCGTGACCCTGCCTTTGAATAGTGATGGAAGTGTACAAGAAAGAAGAGAAGCAGCGTTCTGTTTTTTTTCGCGTGTGTGCAGGTTAAACAGGCAGATTCAGCTGAAACAGGCAGAAACAGTCACAGGATTCCCAATTAAACCGTATTACATTACAATTACGAACATGAAAAGACATTTGTGTTGTATCAAATAATTTCATCTTTACATGAAAATTTAATTAGTCTTTTAGGATGTACAGAGAAAAACAAATATCCCTCTATCTTTGTAATTGGATCTCTATGGATTTGATGATAGTTAAAGTAGATTAGACGCCCTGGAGTACGCGCGACTGTGTGCATAAATGAGCAACAGCAGCCATTCGGAGGGACACGACAATATTAATGTGTGCTCGTAGGTATGTCGGGGCGTGTNCACCTTGCAGCCCATTTTTATTGGCTAGCTCATGCAAAACCAACCTGGTCCTTACCTGGCGACAGGCTGATGTAATCGCTGTGAGTGGGAAGTGACGCAGGCAGGAATGAATTCTGAAAACAAATGAAGAGATCATTTGCAAAAACAGATAACTCCATCTTCACCAACCTTCAGAAAACCCACTTTTCCATCGTCTACCTGAGACAATATCAATCAAACTTAAGTTATCTCTATTGTTGTCGTTTCTACTGAGTCAAATCCACTCAACTTCAGTTTGATTGATATTTTCTCAAACAGACAATAAAAAAATAAGTTTGCTGAAAATCTACAAAAATGGAGTTATCTGTTTTCACAAATGAACTCTTCAGCTGGACACCTCAGAGACTCGGGTGTGTCTCTCGGCTGTCCGCTCGTATTCAGATCACCAAAGTGTATTTCAAAACCATAAACAGGGAGCGATCAGGGAATCTTTGGTGATAATTATCTGTGCGTTTTTCCTTCTTTTAACACAACACATATGACACTATCAACCATATCTACTATTTTTACAGCTTTGGCAGGAACGAACACGAAAAATCTGCCGGGCTCCGAGCAGGTGAGATCATCTCCACTTTAATGCAACGTAAGACCACATCTGAATCCATGACACGCTGTGCCAAAACCCTTATGAGAGTTGGCATCACCAGGCTGCTACATCTGCCGCCTGCTGTGAAGAGGAGCCTCGGATACCCAGAAGAGCCCGGCCAGCAGCTGCACCCGGCGACGTCCCTGAGGCTGCCGCTGGAGGTGTTCATCAGGGAGGAGCTGACAGACACCATGTATCAACCGAGACCAGGGGCTTGCCGGAGGAGAGGAGCTGCTAACCCCTTTGCTATTTCAAGCCCGAGCAGCGCGGAGGAGACATGCCGCATATGTCAAACCAAACTACCCTGTAAAACTCTCACACTTAACACTGCACCTTCCATTTCTGGATCTATTGTGTTGTTTTGGTGGCATATTTTTTTCTCTCATTGCTGCAGATAACTGTCCAAACTTCGACAACATCACGGTATTTCCAGTCACAGTTTGGCTCTCGCTGTAATTCCTCGGCTGTCGGGAGCTTCTGCAGAACCAACAGAACATGTCAGGTTTTGGCATCAGGATAGAAAAAAATAAATATAAAAAGAAGCAGCTTTTGTCGAGAGCAGTCAGTCTGTACTGAGTTGTAATTTTATAAGATATAGGTTTTTATTAGGTTTCATATTTGACCGACTGGCTGTTTAATGAGCGACCAGTGGTTCAAACTGTTAACGGTTCACGTTTGTGGTTCATCAAGGTTGTTTGAAAGCAACAACAGACTGTGAACCTAAAAAAAACTTAAACTTATATATCTCAACAATGACTGGACAGATTGCTTTGAAACCTTGAATGTCACATCGAGCATTTTGTCAACCCTATTTATTAAATCATTTCTGTTATTTTCAAGGTTGCAGCAGCAGCACCTAGTCCGTGAAGGTTGGCAAACACAAAGCCTCGCGTTCACGCTGTGGCCACATCGG
>NW_007577836.1:830127-837403 GCF_000690725.1 Stegastes partitus | reverse complement strand
GTGTGTGTGTGTGTATGTGCCCACAATCCCAGCAGGGTGTTTTTTTTTAAGCAGAGGAGATCAAAGAGACATTAGTATTCTGAAATAAATCACATGCTCAGGCCTCACTGTGTGGGTCCCCAAACACATACACAGGAGACACACACTCTCGCTCCGACTCATTCTCTCCGTCTCCTCCTTTCTCTTTCCCCCGACCATCTCTCTCTTCAAAAGACACCACCACCACCACCACCTCTTCTTCCCTCCATCCTCCCTCCATCCTCCCTCCCTCCACCCCCCCGGGCCCCTAGCGGCCTTCAGAGCTATCTGCTTACTGGCTCCGAATCCTTTGTTACATCCTTTCAGTTTCTCACGTTCCAAACTTGAGCCCCGTCTCCTCCCTTCGTCTGCAAATAAGCAGGAAAATGCTTTGTCAGAGAAAACTGTTGTTCATCGCCGAAAAAGTCAGAAACGCAAAGTAGGGGTTTTTGACAAGTATATCCTCAGGGAGAGACCTCTCATTCTCCCTCTCTACTCTCCATCTTCCTCCCTTTCTATCCCCTGCCTCCCCCCCTCCTCCTCCTCCTCCTTCCTCACCATCCCTCTCTTCTTTCTCAGCGGTGGAATCATTCTGAGCAATGGTGATCTTTCTTTTTCCTGTTTTCGGCAGCGTGAATATCTTTTTCCGGAGAGAGGCGCGAGCACTTCTGAGGCTTCTGACAATGTTGCGACTCACTCGCAAATTCTGAAGTAATGAGAGCCGTTCTGCCGGGCGGCCAGCAGCAGCCGGACTTCACTTTTTCCCTTCTGAAAGATGGTCACCGCTTTAGCCGGCGGGAGAAAAGAGGGGAACAGAGGAAGAGAAGGGGATGGAGAAGGAGAAAAGTGATTGACATGGTGCAGCTGGGAGAGGAAGAAGCTCATTTTTAGCCACAGAATTAGAATGAGATGAACATAAATGCCCCCTGTAGCTCCCTGACAGTTACAATATCCATGAGATTCAGGGTTTTCTTTGTGCTTTGTTGTCTGCTGTGTGTGCGAGTGTGTGTGTGTGTGTGTGTGTGTGTGTGTGTGTGAGCGAGCGCATTTGCATGTATGTGTGCAAGTGGGCACGTGTGTGGGATGGATAAGTTTAGGCCGGTGTGTACATGCGTGTACTTATTTATGTGCGTGCTTGTATCTGTGCGTGTCTACTTGTGTGTGTGTCATTTTGATAGCCACCCACATGAATATGCAGATCAGTTTTAGAGAGCGTATGTGCTCAGCATTAAAGCCCACTCTCCACTGCTGACCCAATTTCACACTGCAGTGTATCTGTGTGTGTGTGTGTGTGTGTGTGTGTGTGTGTGTGTGTGTGTGTATGCGCGCACTTGCTTATCAATGCATTTTGCCAAGCTTGGAAAAATCGTGCGGTTAAGACGGAGGCATGCGAGTAGGTGTGTGTGTGTGTGAGTGTGAGTCGGCCTATGAGTGTTTGTAGTGTTTGTACAGATAAAAACATATGCGATAAGTCTCATCCAACACGTAGCTACACATTCACAGTTGGCTGTGAATAACAAAATTCACATTAATACATGCTGACCAAACCACAGGGCTAATGCCTCGACAAGCTCAAACACGTTCTGTCTCAGTCTTTTAAAAACATTTTATTTTTTTATCGCATACACATGTTTGTGAAGTCTTAGTGGGAGCTCAGTGGTCACTTTAACCTTAGCCTTTACATTGATTTTAACACTAAATTTTTTTTTTAAAAGAAAAGAAAACCTGCTAAAGTTCCAGTAAAAATCTGTCAAAAACACTGGAACTGTGAAAATGCAGAAAAGTATTTGTTTAAATAATTATATGTGTCGTGATTTCTTCTGTTTCCTGTACTTATGCTAAGCTAACTTCTTGTCCGTGGCTTCAAATTTAAAGAACTCTCATGTTTGCTCACTAAATATGGCTAGAGTTTGTTACTTTAGCTTATTTCTGGGGCTCTTCCAAAGCATAGACTGTAAATGAAAGGTCTGAGAAGTGAAGCCAATGCAGAAGTGACTTAAATCTGTGTTCTTTCTACCAGCCAGCAGGGGGCGACTCCTCTGGTTACAAAGCAACGTCTAATTATAGAAAAGTCTGTTCAAAAAAGACCCGACTTCTCACTTAATTTGCTACCTCAGTGAACATTTTCTCAATGAATTTATGGCTTCAATAGCAAGTTTCAAGTATTTCTGAACACAGCATGTTGCTCATTTGGTGAATTATTGTTCCATTTGGTGTGAAATAGATGAGAATAAAGGAGGGTATGTCACAGGATGGGGCTATCTCGTTACTGACAGGTTAATTAATGTAAAGTGTCCTTGGGATCTTGTTTATTTCCGGTTTTGAAAAATCAAATCAGCAACATCCCAATTACAAACTTGAGGATGTGAAACAGCAGTAAACAAACCAATGAATGACATCATGCATCCTTTATATATAGTCTGTGTTTTAAAGGTAAAATATTCCTCTCATCGCTGAAGGTCACAAATTATATATTATTTGTTTAATCCAGACAAAAAACAAAATGTATGCCCATATATAAGACTGTTTCCTTGCCAGGTGCAGTTGCCTCCATCTGCTTTGTTTTTGTGCTAAGCTAAGCTAAGCTAAGCTAACGGTCCTCTGGCTGTAGCTTCCTATTTAAAAGGTCAGTCAGAGTGTCTTTGGTCTAAGGTCAGTTTAATGTGTTGGGGTCACCATTTACCCTAAACCCTTCAGATCAGAACCAGCATTTCGTGGGTTAAAGGAAAATTTTAACATTTGAAAGTAATGTGCTCCAAACAGACAAATGGTTAGCTTAGCTTAACATGAAAACAAAGCCCTTCTCGGCCAGAAAGTAGTATAACGCATCCATAAAACATTCAGGACTGTTGTTCCTTCAAAACATATGTGGATTTGTGGACCCGCGCTTTATAATCAAACTGTCAAACTGCCATTCATCAGTAACGGCTCCGCTTGTCCTTAGAAATGTGTTTACATGGGCTAAATTTTCTGACAAGTTTCAAAATGCAGCCACTTTAGCTGTTTGTTTTTTAATTTAGGTGTTTATTGAGTTACAACAGACGTTATATCACTCGAGCCGCGTGTTGTCAACTCAGCAGTGCCAGTCAGCAGATCCAACGCAGAGCGAGGCGGCGCTTCGTCCGGCCGCCGGTAGATGGAGGCGTTGAGAGGAGGGAGGCCCGTTGGCTGTGCTGAGGTAATGGCTCTCTGCTCTATTGTTCCCTGCACTCGTCCTCACCCTCCACCCTCTCCCTCTGCCTTCCAGTCTAAACTCCCCCTCACGGACTTCAAAGGAAAGGAAGGAACTAGAAAATAAGGTGAATTAATTTGCCCCTCCATCCCATGCCTACACGTTGTAGCAGGATGTGCTTTTTAATTGCTTGTGCTAAATACATAACCTATTTTTGTATCCCTTACAGAAGCCTAAATGATGACGTTGGTAGAATCTATGGAAATGCTGGGAGCCCTCATAAAACATTAAAATGACCTCATGTGAGCAAAGCAAGTTGCCTCCATAAAAAGGACCCCGTAAAGCGGAGCTCGGCCAGCGTATGGCTTAATAAGATCAGGCACCCTGTTCTGCAAACTCTGACAGACATTCCTCGGCATCTTTAACCCTCAACCCAGAAGCCTCGCTGCAGACTGAACTCTGTGAAGTAGATCAATGGGAGGATTATCGCAGGACCAAGATGCCAGTTATAGAGCAGCTCTGTGCTGCCTCAGTGAGGGGAGAAGATTGAGAGGCTTTCCTTTGATCTTGTGCTGGCGCATCTGAGAGGGCCCGCTGCTGATGATAATGATGCTGAGGCCCATTGCAGAGAGAGAGCCAGGCTGGGGCTCGGCCTCGCTCCCGCTCCCATTCCTATACTGGTGACATAAAAGGCTGGTCTGTGGAGGGTTGGACGGTACAAACGGATTTAGTCGGGCCGGATTGTGGATTCATGTGAATTTATCCCAACAAATGTTTTTTTTTTTCCTTCTTCCTAGAAAGGAATGTTATTGATGCAACAGTGGTGTGTGTGTGTGTGTGTGTGTGTGCGTGTGCGTGCTCCAGTTGTTTCCTCCGTCACATTAGATCCAGCTGAACACCTCCGTCCTCTTTCAAGGACACCCCTCCCTCCCGCTCGCCCGTCTCCGTCCCTCAGCTTCCCTCTCTCTCTCTCTCTCTCTCTCTCTCTCACACACTGACTTCACTCTGTGTGTGTGTGACAGGCCGCCGTGCTGGAGACGGCTGCTGACATTCTGGACAGTAAAAGGCTTAAAGGTGGAGAGTGTATGTGAGGCGCGTTTCTTCCTTCACTGTATCTCTGCTCCTGATCTGAGCGAGCGCCGTTGTCACACACAGAATCTCCACCGATTCTGATTCCTGACTGCTGCTGTCATTTTATCGACTCCCCTTTTTTTTTTTTTTTTTTTTGCCGTCTGACTGTTTGCCAAAAAGCCCGATGATTACGATAATAGGATGTGAGGTCAATAATCTCTTAATTAGTGCTAAGTGGGAATTAGATTAGGCTTTTGTTAATTTCAGAAACAGCTCTAGTTAACCAGATTAGCGCTGCGTGGATTAGGCCCCTGATGGAGAAGCAGAGGTTAGAGAGTGAAAGCCCGACATGTCAGCCTCGGGTCACGTCCGCGCTGACCAGGAAGGCTTTATCTGATTGGCTGTCAGTCAGGTGTGCCGAAAAGTGTCAGGACGGCCTATTGGCTGCCGAGCAGGGACAACAGGGTGCGACTGACTGCAGGCGAGACAGTTTGACGAGTTTGTGAGGACAACTTTTAATTGCTTCTGTGTGTGTTATAATCTCAGACTAACTCCAGACTCCAGAGCCCATCTAACACCTCCTTCACACATAGTCATGCTCCCCTCTCTCCTCCACTGTTCTGTTATTTCTTTCCTCTCCTGTCCTCTCTCTCTCTCTCTTCATCCCTTTGCTCCTAAAGAGCTTTTCTGTTCAACTGACCTCCTATCCACTTCATTTGATGGGCCCCCGCTAAGAGGACTCCATCCTCTCCCTCTCTTTCTCCCTTCTCCTCATCCTGCTCCTCCTCCTCCTCCCTCTTTTCTCACCATCTTTGCTCTCTCACTCTGTCTCTCATCATCAGCCTCCCCGCCTTCCTTCCCTCACTACCCCCCGTCTATTCTGTGGCCCAGCGTGGGTGGCTGAGTTTAATGAATTCTCTTTTCTCTCTGCAGCCAGGCGCTGATTTCTGATTGTGAAGAGGTGTGTGTGTGTGTGTTGAAAGTGTGTGTGTGTGCTCACTCGCTCTCTCTCTCTCACACACACACTTTCAACGCACACACACACACACATTTTCCTCCCTCAGTTTCAATGCCACGACTGTGATCATTTCATAAGTCTAAATAAATCTCGGCCTCTGTCCCGATCAAGGCTTCGGGTTGCACTTCCTCTTTCTTAAAGGAGAAAGTCGCCGGCTGTCAGCTTTAAAATAGATTTGCCCCGGGATGTGTCTGTTGTTGTTGTGAACATTACCTGCTGTCTGCTGCAGCCAGAAACATGAGTCAAGAGTCTGTTTTGTCCTGCGTCTGTGATGCCAAACTAATGCACAGCGAAAAAAAAAAAGATGGAGCAAATGACTCAAGAAAGTACCTCAGACGAGACGTGTGATGAGTTTTTGCCGACAACACAACTGAGCACGGCCCTGTTCTACATCACCAAGATGTTAAATGATTCAACTTTGCATCATCTCAACATTAAATCCAAGTTGAAACGTTGGGTATTTTGTTCTTATGTACTTTTAAAAACAACCAGAGCTCATTGAAAATGCAATAAAATTTAACCTTAAAGCAACAAAACTGAGTGCATCACTCTGTTCATCGCAACATAAGTGATTACGTATACAATTTCCATTTAATTACCCCCTTTAGTGAAGGTTTTAGCCTTGTTATCATGCCAGTATGTTGTTTTTTTTTCACACACTACAAAGTCAATGCCATGGCTGAGCATTTCCACCTTGAACTGCTGTGTACCAACCATCATCTCAGATTCAGACTTCCACCCTCTCGGGTTTTCTGTGTCATCTTTAGAACTGGTTTCCTGTTTTAACATGTATGCACGTACATCATTCCTGAATTATTCCAACATTACAGCTTGTGGAAGGGTGGATGGAGATACTAGAAGCAAGGACTTGTACATAGGTCTGCACATTTTAAAGGAAGCAACAGTGTACAGTTACATCCAAGTCGTTTTCAGACATAAAGGGATTAGTTTCATGGGAAAAAAAACATCACAAGTATGTAATTTTGATACACGGAGATGAGTTTTTGTCGGTTTAATCAATGACCAGTGAGGCATTTCAAGGCTAACTGCATTACCAAGGTTATAAAAGAAGCAGAGCTCTCTCAGTTTTGGTTGTCTCTAATGCAACATGACTCTACATGGTGATGAATCAGCTGAACAAGTAAGAAACCAGAGTGTGAGACTTTATAAAGATGTGAGGGAACAAGAATATCAGGAGGATACTGAGCATGAGCTAAACCTCGGCTGAGACGAGCCATATTACCAATAACAGGAGGTGCAGCGGTTGCTCTTAAAAAACATGCTGCACACAGAGGAAATGGCATTTATAGACAAATGCCAGTTTGTTTACCCAAAACACTGAAAAGGAACAATGACGTCAAGTTTCTAGAAGCTCAGCAGGAAAGAAGCTTTCCAACCTGACATTGATCCCAAACAAAGAAACAGGAGTTTTTGAAGAAAGTGAAAACTATGACCTGGTCAAGTCCCCCGACTTCAAACCAACAATAGAGTATTTGAAAGCGGAAGGTAGAGCAACAAAAGCCCACCAGGAAAGAGAAGCTGAATAGAAGGATCTGTGGAGAACTGCAGAACGTCAGTCCACGGATGGAGTTAAAATGTACTCTGACCTTTTTGTTTAAAATTATAACTAGGAAGTTTTTTGTGTATATGGCAACCATTTATCCTGTTTCTGTGTCTCATAAATCTTGAATGGCCAATATTGTATGTTGGTCATATTGAGTGGAGGTGGGATGGGGTGGATGGGAAGAGGGTTATGGTGTTCTATATTGTTTTTTGACTTGGTTTGTTTTGCTTTAATGTGCATGTGTGTGCGCAGGTGTGTTTAAATGTTGGCATGTATTTGTGCTTGTATGTATTCATGCCTGCGAGAGAAGGAAAAAAGTGGATTGTGTTTCTCATTGATTCCATTACTTTCCTCAATAAAAATATATATATAAAAAAAAAAGTGGGGATCAATCAATAGTCATATGCGAGGTGTTCATGAAGTCCTGCTGTTG
>NW_007577836.1:826227-828481 GCF_000690725.1 Stegastes partitus | reverse complement strand
GTTTCAGTGGCACCTCTTAGTGGGTGTTAGGCAGCAAGCGAACAATCAGTTCTTGACGTTGAAGTGTTGGAAGCAGGAGAATGAGCAGCACGAGGATCTGACAACCATGATGGAGAGACGACTGGGTCAGAAGATCTCCAGAGCAGCAGGGTGTTCCTGGTATGTAGTGGTTGGTAACTGGTGAAAGTGGCTGAAGGAAAAACGAAAAGAAAAACGAAACTTTTTTGATTAATGGCATTTAAACTGCATCATTCAAAGATATTTTCAAGTCATGCAGTTTCCATCGAGCTGCAGGACTTGAACTGCAGAGAAAAATGAGGCCACAGTGAGTCAAAATCAAAATCAAATCAAGTTTATTGTCATTTTGCTGTACATACACAGTAGTATAAACAAGATGAGAGAGCGGTTCTTGAGGATCCAATAACTAAAAGCAATTTAAAAAGTAGTGTTTGCATGTCCAGATCAGCAGCTCAGCATTCTGACAGCTTGTGGAATGAAGATGTTGATCAGTCTGGAGGTTCTTCCTTTAACGCTCTGGAAACGTTTGCCTGATGGCAGCAGTTCAAACAGTTTATGGAGAGGGTGTGAGGAGTCCCTGATAATGTCCAGTATCCTGGTCGTGCAGCGGCTCTGGAAAAGTTCAGAGCTGTCTGTCTGTCCACCTGGAACAATGTCATCCCCTCTAGCTGCATGGCCATCTGGGATGTTGTCATGGAGCCATGTTTCTGTTAAAGCACACACACAGCAGTCCCTCTACTCTCTGTGTTTCTCTCAGTAAACGTAGCTTGTCCAGCTTGTTGTGGAGGGAGCGGACATTGGAAAGTAGGAGCGATGGCCCTGCTGGTCTGGAGAGGTTAGCCTTGAGCCTTTGGATCCTGGCTCACTTCCTCCTCCTTTTTTTACATTCGCAATGTTCTCTCTCTTGTAAATGCCGACGTAGTAATTGTTAATGAAAAATGTTACAGGTGCAAAAAAATGCCCAGAAACTGTTTGTGGTTCAGAGTTTTAAACTGAACAATTAGCCCAGAAAATCACCAGGCCTTGTGGTCTGAACCCACAGAAGAGNATTCATTGTCACATAATTGCCCATTAACAATATAACCTTTTCCTCTATATCAGTGGAAACCCAAAGGAAACATACACAAGATCTTTCTTTCACTTACTTTTTAATAAAGTATTTCCACAAAGCCAGCAGCAAAGTATGTCATTGAAAAATGTTGTAGGAGGAACACGGCTCAGTCGCATGTCTAAGAGAATCAAGGAGGCACCGGCAGACGGCTTCACTGCATCAGAACTAAAGCAGAAACTGATTAGTAACTAATGTGGTAAATTAATTGCTGTGACATACACAAATGTAATATGATCACAGTAATGCCGTACTGTCCAAGTCCCAACATGGCACCAGTCTTGTAGAATAAAGTCACTAAATCCAATTCGTTCTACTTACTGAATACTTAGACAACAGCCGTTTACTGTGAGTCCCAGAACAACCAGGCAGCTCACGTGGAATGACCGCAGAAGTAAATGTAATTCTTGCCTGCTCAAGATCAAGTTTATTGAAGCTATTTATGATTTATTCTACATTTACAAAAAGAGGTCAAATGAGAAGACTCACAAACAACTGCACCGCTAGTAAACAGACACCTCAGTTAATCTGAAAGCTACAAAACTCAAAATCTGGCCAATCTGTTGTCCTGGCTATGCGGGTAAATATGAAACATAATATAATATAAACTATGACTTGAGCACAAGCATGACGGTTCAAGAGTCAATCTCAAAACATAGTGCATGACTGTTTGTCCCTGTTATCATCCACCATCGTCCTCTGCCCTACAGTAACGTCTTCCCCTGCTGCTCTTCATAATTTCTGGTGTCCTGCTGTGCCTGCATGTGACACACTTTTTGATGTCACACTTTAGTGGTTTAATCACGGTCATGCATATTCTGTAAATTATGTTAAAAATTATGCTGCAATTAGGGGTGACGTGGGAATTTTCTCTTTTTTTTTATTTCAAGGCTTCTTGTCTCGTTCCTCCACAGCTATACATTATTGTAGCAGGTAATTATGTGAGCAGCCCATAGTGCAAAGATAATTATACCATCATTTGCAGACTGATATCTTAAGTGTACCCAAATGTAGTGTCCATAGCGTCAGCTGTGCTTTAGGAAACAGTGCCTGGAAAGTAGAGGAAAGAAATGGCTCAGACACAACAATAAAACCACAGACAGGTGAACTGAAAAATATGGATCGTCT
>NW_007577836.1:815139-823267 GCF_000690725.1 Stegastes partitus | reverse complement strand
AGATATACAGTTTACACTTGCACATCCAACACGGGCATGTATGCTGAGGAAAGCTACTTACTGTCAAGGCTGGAACACGTGTGGGCGAGTATTTGCGAAACAGAGCTAGTGCACGCATGTTGAACGGGTGTTAGAGAGCTGTCAGTCGTTAAGGCCAGTTTTAATATTTAAACTCGGCGTCTAAAGTTATCATTACCCCGGGGTGGCTCCTGTCACACGGGGAGCTCGCACGTAAACTCACAACGGCGCACACACACACACACACACACACACCCAGACACACTCAAAGCCTTCAGGAGCCTCAGCTTGTCACAAATCACACTCAAGATGTCAAGGGCATCGTGCATTAGCGAGTGTGACAGACAGAGGCAGGGAGACAAGACAGAAAAGAACACAGACAGAGACAGAGCGAGTGTCTCCGCAAAATTTTTCTTATCTTAATTTTGATTTTTTTTTTTCTCCTCCGCACCTTTACACAACCTGCTTCAGCCTCTCCCCCCCCGACCCCCCAAACAAATTAAAGCCACACCGGTTAATCCTATTTGAATTTTAATTCAGGGCAAAAAGAAGGATGTGATGGATGGAGACGGAGGAATGAGACTGGAAGGAGGAGAAGGGAAGGAGGAGGAGATAGTGACAGCATGAGGAGAGAGGAGACGGGGGAGGAGGAGGGAGTGAGGGATGATGGGAGAGAGGAGACGGGGGAGGAGGAGGAGGGAGATGGTGATAAATTGCTTTGAACTTTAATGGACGTCTCAGATGCTCCTCTAGTGATGTGTTCGGACAATACACAACATTACTGGCACACGTGAGGGCTGATTGTAGCTGACAGCCAAAGAGGAGGCCTGTCCCCATCGACCTACAACACACACGCACGCGCACGTGCACGCACGCACACACACACACGCACAGTTCCGTGCACGACAGCTCTCCAAAAGTCAGCTAAAGGAAGGAGGCAGGGAGGCAACTTTTGCAGCTGAAAAGTGCAGATGAGATGGACTGAGCAGATGACTGTTGGTTAAGACGACGAAGAAGAAGAAGAAGAGGAAGAAGAAGAAGAGGAAGAAGAAGAAGAAGAAGAAGTGTGAAGTCTGGAGGGAGAACCGGCGAAAGGTGGGAGGAGATCTGAGAGGAGGAAGAGCAGCGAGCAAAGGGGAAGGTGTTGCCATATGGTCAGGGTTGGGTTCAGACAAATAAAATGTTGCCTTCTCTCCACAATGGTTAACTACACACAAATGAATCACTAATGGAGCTCTCATTCACACTGACAAACCCACGTGCACGCCCGCGCGCACATGCACGCACGCACGAACGCACAATGGCCGACATGAGAATGAAGCTCAAAGATATTCACACAGAAGGAGCAATAAATGTCGACGGAGGTGGGCGGGCGGGCGGACGGGGTGGGAAGCACGGAGGCTTGTTTGTGAGGTTGTGTGTGTGTGTGTTTGTGTGTGAGTGTATCTCTGGATCCGCCCCACTTCCCTTCCACCCGGCTGCCTCTCTGTGAGTGCGTTGGAGTGTGTGTGTGTGTGTGTGTGTGCAGGCCTGGCTTTGTGTGCGTTTGAATGGGGGGTTTGTCCCTCAATCTGTGCCCCTCTACTTCGCCAGATTTCTAATGATTTTCCAATGATGATTTAGTTTATGTGTGTGTGTGTGTGTGAGTGTCTGTAAGAGTGTGTCCAAGGGCTCACTCAGCCGCTCTCTCTTCCCTCTCCATTCTCCGCCCAGCTATTCTTCACGCTGCCGCTTTGTGCTCCCTCTCTGAGTGCGTCTCTTTACAACAAACCGAACACTTTCTCCATTTTGGCGGCTATAAAGCGAGAGCCGTCAACATCACATCTTAAAGCTCGCCAACTACAAATTGTGTGTAGACAGAACTTTGTGTTCCGGCTGATCGTCTCGCAAAGTTTACCATAAGATTTAAATTTCATTTCCAACGTTCCACACAGCTGTTGTTTTTCTGTTCAGTTCAGACAGAACTCAGCTTGCACAGGCTTACCACATTGTAATGGGTAAGTCAGCGCCGAGAAGATTTTGTCATCCTTATTTTTATTTTATTTTTTTGATTAACTTTTTGTTGGAGGTTCTTTCAAAGTTGCGCCAATATACAAAATTCAAGCGCCGGCTGACAAAAAACCTGCAAACAATAAAAGAACCTTGCAGAAAGGACACACTGAGTCTGATTGTTTCTTGAATTAATAAAAAAAAAAAAAATCTGTCAACACAAATATTTGGAACCATGTTTGCTGCTTCAGCTGTACAAGTAGAAATAACAGAAATATACCAACATCTACTGAACTGGAAGGACATGCATTTTCTACATTTATGATGCCTATAGTGGATAATTCCTTTTAAATTGAGTCATGGTTGGACTTTCCATCTGCCAGCAGGTCAAATTTGTTCACTTATCCTGTTGCGTATGTCTTAATGGACATTTTTATAGAGATTCCTTGTTGCCAGGTGATGTCTCTTGATGATTTTTTTCTGTTGCTTCCCTGTAAGCTGCTGGATTGGTTGGGTATATACATTCATGCCTCCCTCAGGATGAACTGGGATCACTTTATTTAACGTTACGGATGCCACACATCAATTCAATTCCATTTTATCTACATAACCTATCAGTGCAGAATATAAGCTATCTCAGGGGGCGTCACACAGAAAGGTCAAGGAAGCAAATTCACTGGTTCCCTTTTAGGAGGCACATCAGCACATTAATACTGTAAAAGGCTTTTTGAATACTGATACTACAAGGTCGATGGTAGCTATGGGCTGAAGTAATCAAAATTAATAAAAGACCATTTTTTCAAAAAGTCCAAACTCCAGAATGTCTCTCAGAAACTGCAAAACAAGTAAAAGCACAAAAATGATTCCACTGCTTGTGAAAAAACACATTTTCAAATGCATAACTTGCTCTAATTCATATGGATGAAATTGAAAAAAACTAAACAACAGTGATCTACATCGAAGTTCAACTATTCAGGTTTTCATTTACCATGCTTATCTATGCCAGGAATCAAGCAAAAAGAAGACGCCATTAAGTGGCTTCACTTCGCTAACCTCTGGGCTAGCCGCCATACAAGTTGACCGTATATTGGGTGGCTGTGACTAAGGTGTAGTAGAGCAGGTTGTCCTCCAATCGCAAGGTTGACGGTTCGATCTCCTGCCCCTCCACAGTCGAAGTGTCCTTGGGCAAGACACTGAACCGGAAGTTGCTCCCAATGGCAAGCAGCACCTTGCATGGCAGCTCTGTCACCACTGGTATGTGAATGGGTGAATGAGAAACACATTGTAAATTGCTTTGGATAAAAGTGGTATATAAGTGCAGAACATTTGCCATTTATATTAATCTACCAGCTCACCATAGTTTCGAAGGCTAGAACTGACCACGTAGTGTTAGCATTTAGCTCACTGTGGTGCCTTTATGCAGCCTTGCAGGGCTGTCGTTTAACAAAGCCGTGACCTTTCACAAAGGGTGAAGGCAACAAAATGTTCATTGTAGTGGAAGTCTGTCAAAGTTGAGTAAAATTACTAGAAGCCAGCAGCTGCCTGGAGAGAACAAGAATCAGACTGAAGACCTGCAGCTTCATTTGTAAAATGGTCAGCGGTAATAAAAAGTTTATACCGTTCGTAGCCGACAGAATAAAACACCCGAAGCCACCGGCGCGGTCCTTGTATTTGGATGCAGGAGCTGACAGAAGACACGTCTGAGGCTCCTTTAAGTGGGTCAGAACTTTGAGGGTTTTCACTAAAAAGCAGATTAGACTAGTTGGAGAGTCAGCGAGACATTTGTCTTGGTGAGGTGGCAGACGATCCCCCAAAGTGACTGTTTAGTCTGTGTGAATAGAAGATGAGCGCCGAGAGCGTGTATCAGTCTGAACAAGAGCCTGAATGTTTCATAGCAAGACAATGGGGATATATTTGCGTTAATGTTTCATAACTGTACGGTTATCAAGGCGTGAAGGCCCCCCCCCATCTTCTACGTGTGTGTGAGCATGCATGCAGGTGTGTGAGCACACACACACCAGTTTCAATGTTTAATGAAGGTTTGAGGTTTGAGGAGGGAGGTGTTGTGTGGTTGTTTATGCCTCAATGCGTCCTCTTTGGGTTTATTCACAGGAGGATGACCTGTGAGCTCCAACGTGTGGCATCTGTACGTGTGTGTGAGTGTGTGTGTGTGTTGCAGTGAGTGTGTGGGCTTTTTGAGTGCATGGGGGGGGGTTAGTGGTGGTGGTGTTTGGTGGTGTTGGTGGGGGGGTGTAAGGGAGCCATAAAAGATTTAGCTCCTCTGGCTGTATTGTTGTGGAGATAACAAATGTTTCCATTTAGTGATCATGCATGAGTTATAACTCCCAGGACATAGCTTATGCTGTTTGTGTGTGTGTGTGTGTTTGTCTGGGGTTTGTGTGTCCTCACGTTTTCATGGCCTCCGTGTAGCTAACGAGTGGTCAGACCCCTGCCATGTGAATGGAGCCGAGTCGCAGCATTGTGCAGTCGGAGTACAAAAGAGCGCCTGCGAGCTGCGACGAGTTTTTTTTTTTTTTTTTTTNAAAAAATGCCCAGAAACTGTTTGTGGTTCAGAGTTTTAAACTGAACAATTAGCCCAGAAAATCACCAGGCCTTGTGGTCTGAACCCACAGAAGAGCTACAGCAGCTGAAAACCTTCATGCTGGTCAATATAGAAACGCACAGTGTAGCACAGCCTGCTGTGTAGCTGCAGATCTGACATCGGCCTGCTGCTGCTGCTGAAAGCACCTACAGTGGACATCAGACCTCCACAGTGGAGCAACGAAAGAAGGTAGTCTGACGAATCATACTGTCTTTTATTACATCATGTAGACGTGCAGGTGTGTGTGTGTGCATTATTTACCAGGAGAAGAGATGGCTGCAGGATGCTCTGGGAAATCCTGCGTGGTGAAACACTGGATCCTGCATTCACGGGGATGTTTCTCTGACACCTGCATAAACATTGCTGCAGACCTCGAACACCCCTGCAAACTTTGTTCAGGAATGGTTTGAGGAACAAGACAAAGAGTTCAGGGCTCGGCCTCCAAGTTCCCCACATCTTCATCTGACTGAGGATCTGTGGGATGTGTTGGAGAAATAAGGCCAATGCGTTGACGCCCCAACACCCAAGTTTCTTAACTGAACAATCTGCTGCTCATATCATGATGCCTGATACCACAGAACACCTTCAGAGGTCTGTTGAGTCCAGGCCTCGATGGATCAGAGCTGTTTAGGTGGCACAAGTGGAAGCTACTCAACATTAGGCAGCTGGTTTTAATGTTGTGGCTAATCGCTGTATAGATAAGGGCCGATCATTCAGTTTCCTGCACCGGCCAGATGAACGTGGTTTGGGGGAAACGTGAATGAAAATGTCTTTTTGTTTGAGCGGTTGAAACGCAGCAACCACACTTTGAGCCACACTTTGTATGAAGCACTTTTCAAAGTGCGCGAGAGCTCAGTCGACTTCTCCAAATAAACGTGAAAAGTAAAATTTTGCAAACTGGGTTGCATTCTCCTTTCCGTGCCAAACGCGGGAAGACTTCAAAAGGATGAAAAAACAATCCTCCCTCGAATCCGAGCAGCGACTGCGAAAGTGGATCATCTCCACATCTCCACATCTGTCTGAGGTCACCGCCGGGGAGCAGGTGTTGCCGCCTCTGTCCTCCCCGCTGATTGGACAGATGGATTAGCTGCTTAACGAGGTGAATTTGTTTAATCTCGTGATTGTCTCGGCGATGAAAACATATTCAGTAATTCTCTCTGGCCTCTGTTTTTTTTCCTCCGGTTTTTGCTTCTTTTTTTTTTTTTTCCTGTCCTCCTGATTAAAGACACTTTCATTCTGGCGCGCGCACACAAATAGTGGAACAGTTGTTGTTATGACCAGGAGACAATGCTCTGAGGTACGCTGGCACACACACAAACACGACGCACACGCAGAGAAACACACAGTCCCCCGTGTGCAGCCCCCCTGTGGTATGGTAATGAGCTGCTAATCTCTCTGGTTTACACAGCCAGAATGTGTGTGCATGTTTGTGTGTGTGTGTGTGTGTGTGTGTGCATTAAGGTGCAGTGTGGAAAAGCCTGAGGAATTCTCTTAGGCCGTCAACCTTCTGCTCTCACTTGGGCGCAGACTGTCAACACATTAAATAGTAGAATCTGTGTGTGTGTGTGTGACAGAGGGAGAGAAATAGGAAGTGAAACCTCGACAATAACACACTGTAAAAGAAAGAGAGGAGAAAAAAAAGAAGGGAAGAAATTAGAGGGAAAAGCAACAGCGCGGATCAGGCTAGCATTTGTTTATTTCCTCTTGTAAATGTACACTTCCTTCATCTGATCTGTAAAGCCCGACTCGTCTCTAACTCTCTGTGTTCTTTTCTGGGGGGTTTTTTTGTGTGTGTTTTGATGCTGCATTGGTGTGTGTGTGTGTGTGTTTATTTATTATGCTGAAGTCACATCGCTAATTAGTCCCTGGGAGAAGCCCGAGGCCATTTGCAAAATCCCACTGATTAAAAACAAGTCCAAATCCAACCTTGTGTCGCATATGCACAAACACACACACACACACACACACACACACACACAGAGATATACAGTTTACACTTGCACATCCAACACGGGCATGTATGCTGAGGAAAGCTACTTACTGTCAAGGCTGGAACACGTGTGGGCGAGTATTTGCGAAACAGAGCTAGTGCACGCATGTTGAACGGGTGTTAGAGAGCTGTCAGTCGTTAAGGCCAGTTTTAATATTTAAACTCGGCGTCTAAAGTTATCATTACCCCGGGGTGGCTCCTGTCACACGGGGAGCTCGCACGTAAACTCACAACGGCGCACACACACACACACACACACACACCCAGACACACTCAAAGCCTTCAGGAGCCTCAGCTTGTCACAAATCACACTCAAGATGTCAAGGGCATCGTGCATTAGCGAGTGTGACAGACAGAGGCAGGGAGACAAGACAGAAAAGAACACAGACAGAGACAGAGCGAGTGTCTCCGCAAAATTTTTCTTATCTTAATTTTGATTTTTTTTTTTCTCCTCCGCACCTTTACACAACCTGCTTCAGCCTCTCCCCCCCCGACCCCCCAAACAAATTAAAGCCACACCGGTTAATCCTATTTGAATTTTAATTCAGGGCAAAAAGAAGGATGTGATGGATGGAGACGGAGGAATGAGACTGGAAGGAGGAGAAGGGAAGGAGGAGGAGATAGTGACAGCATGAGGAGAGAGGAGACGGGGGAGGAGGAGGGAGTGAGGGATGATGGGAGAGAGGAGACGGGGGAGGAGGAGGAGGGAGATGGTGATAAATTGCTTTGAACTTTAATGGACGTCTCAGATGCTCCTCTAGTGATGTGTTCGGACAATACACAACATTACTGGCACACGTGAGGGCTGATTGTAGCTGACAGCCAAAGAGGAGGCCTGTCCCCATCGACCTACAACACACACGCACGCGCACGTGCACGCACGCACACACACGCACGCACAGTTCCGTGCACGACAGCTCTCCAAAAGTCAGCTAAAGGAAGGAGGCAGGGAGGCAACTTTTGCAGCTGAAAAGTGCAGATGAGATGGACTGAGCAGATGACTGTTGGTTAAGACGACGAAGAAGAAGAAGAAGAGGAAGAAGAAGAAGAGGAAGAAGAAGAAGAAGAAGAAGTGTGAAGTCTGGAGGGAGAACCGGCGAAAGGTGGGAGGAGATCTGAGAGGAGGAAGAGCAGCGAGCAAAGGGGAAGGTGTTGCCATATGGTCAGGGTTGGGTTCAGACAAATAAAATGTTGCCTTCTCTCCACAATGGTTAACTACACACAAATGAATCACTAATGGAGCTCTCATTCACACTGACAAACCCACGTGCACGCCCGCGCGCACATGCACGCACGCACGAACGCACAATGGCCGACATGAGAATGAAGCTCAAAGATATTCACACAGAAGGAGCAATAAATGTCGACGGAGGTGGGCGGGCGGGCGGACGGGGTGGGAAGCACGGAGGCTTGTTTGTGAGGTTGTGTGTGTGTGTGTTTGTGTGTGAGTGTATCTCTGGATCCGCCCCACTTCCCTTCCACCCGGCTGCCTCTCTGTGAGTGCGTTGGAGTGTGTGTGTGTGTGTGTG
>NW_007577836.1:805247-812159 GCF_000690725.1 Stegastes partitus | reverse complement strand
TTTTTTTTTTTTTTTGGTGCCTCAGGTGAGCACAGATTTCTGGCGGGCATATCACAGAGCCGATTCTTTACGTTTAGATGAATTCTTTACTCGCAAATGGACAGACGGTGGAAAGCAGATAAAAACACACACACACACGAGCACGGGGAGCTACATTATGCAGCAGACCTATCCGTCCAATTGATCACAGACATGAATTTCAGAACAAAGGGGAAATATTCCACCTCAAAGAGCGGAGAATTTCTAACAGAATGCCTAAAACTCGGTGCACTGTCCTCGCAGTATACTTCTAAAGCCTTTGTAACACTGAATGAGTTATAAAGACAGTGTGAGATAATGTGTGCGACCGTGTGTGTGTCTCCGTGTGTGTGTGTGTGTGTGCACATCCACAAGGGTAAGCCGCTGAGCACTTCAAACCAAGGGCCTAATCAGCACCCCATAGCCCACCCACACAACCTCTCTCTGAATCTCTCCCTCTTCTGCTCATCTTACTTTCATTCCCTCTCCCCCTCCCACGGACTTGCCTCTGCATTCTCTCCCCTCCCTCCAGCCCTCTTTTCCTTCCCCTTCCCCTCGTCCTGTTCCTCCCTGGAGATGGCAGCAGCGGCGGCGATGACGGGAGGGTGGATGGTGGATGGTTGATGGTGGATGGTGATGGTGGGTGGACTCCTGGGAATGCTGGGCACGGCGGCGCAAGCTCAGCACCGAGGTCAGCCGAGTGCTTCCCCCCCCCTCCCTCCCTCCATCCCTCCCTCCGTCCTGGTGCTGATGTTGGAGGGTGAGGACGAGCAGGGGCTGATCCAGGATCTGCATCCTTCCCCAGGGGGGTGGTGGTGGTGGTGGTGGGGGAGGGAGAGCGAGCAGGGCGGTGACAAGGCCACTGGCGAATGTTATGACGCTGCTGAAATATTAAAGCTAATGGGATTGTGGCGCCGCGTGCCTGCATACGTGTGTGAACATGTGTGTGTGTGTCGGCTTGGCTCATAAGTTGCAGCTACTTGAGGTGAAGTGGAGTGAGCAAAGTGGAAATGGAGATGGATAATGCATTACACTCTAAACAACGGCACGGAACGGAGAGTTTTTCGGGCCATGATAGAACAAAACCCGCTTCTGAGTGTGAAAAATGGTGGAACGTGAGGGAGGAAAGGAGACGGGAGAGGAGACAGGAGAGGAAAGTAAGACAGGAGAGTAACACAGGAAAATTAGAAAAAATGAGACTGTTAAGATCCCTCAGCTGCCAATAAGTAGGCGCACACACACACACACTGTAACACACAGCGGCTTGAAGCTATCATACACATCGCCTGGAGCACAATACAGCTCGTTAGTGGGTACATGCTCAAAATGAGTCCCTCTCCCTCCTCTCAACCCCTCCATCTCTCAAGCAGTTGTCAATGTTATTATTTCCAAATGAATACACACAAATGCACGACATTGTCTGACAGAATATGCTATAAATACACTGCCGTACACGACAAACACGAGGGGTGAAAGAAAGGGAGAGCTTGCGAAAACACTGAACTCTGTGATGCTATACGTTCGGAGGGGGAGGGGGAGGCGGGAAGGAACGTGAACAACAATTAAAAATACAGTAGCAGAGCGTGCACGTGTGTGTGTGTGAGTAGAAAACACCCACAGCGACACGGGTTCATGCGAGACCTGAGAGAGAGCGTGTTGAAATCAGTGTTGCTGTGTGCAGCTCGTGGGCATTCGGTTAAATTATGGATTTCAAGCTCTCAGTCTCTGTCACACACACAGAGTAAGGAGAGAGAGAGGCGCACTGAAGGCGGATGTGGGATCTCGTTGCTGTGAGATATAGACAGAGCGCTGTTTTATCGTAACGACTGTGATGTTAATTAAAATCAGACAGCAATGAAATAAGTTGAGCCCATTTCCATTCCGTGTGAGAGCAGGAGGAAAAAGTAGGCCACGCTTTGGAGGCGCGCCACCTTCACTGTCCTACGGATGAGAAATGACTGACAGGCCAGGAGAAGGAGAAGGAGAAGGAGACGGAGACGGCCCCCCTTGTTTGCTATCCCCCTGACAATCCACACAAACAGCACACTGCCATGCCAATGTGTCACGCTCTCCGGTTGTCACCTATCAAGCCTCCAAAGGAAAGAAGTGGGCCACAGACTTTGACTGTTGCTAATTCTTCCCCCCCCTGCGCCTCGTCCTCGGGCTCGGCAGGGCCCTCCGTGTCGCCTCGCGTAAGGCCTCTTGGTCTTGTCTAATGCTTGTGAGCTCCTCTGCTGCTCAGCCCCGGTGTTGCTCCGCGCCTTGTTAGCGTCGGGTAAAACACTGGTGGAGCTGCGCATTAAAACTCTGCGTGAGGCGCCGTCGTCGTCCCTCGAGTTGGTCACATGAGCTCGTTTGCATAAGCTGCTTTCTATTTCAACGACACGCACACATGTACCCACCTACAGCAAGGGTGCATATGTACATGCAAGCCTCCCATCAGCCCCTCAGGGAGACACACACACACACACACATATATATACCTCATTTCCCAAAAACCTACCCCTACGTGCCTGGTGAGATGCAAGGATTTAAGGGAATTTGCCTGCCAAAGGGAACCGTGCTCGATTTCATCATTCAAATATGTTATTCCTCCGCCTTAGGACAATTTGCCGTGTACTCGTGAGCACTCACAACTGGCTTCCATCGCCAGAAACGAGATAGAAAAGTTTTCTGCTCCCATGCATCAGTAAATTCACACTGATGTAAGAAAATAAAGTGGGAAAGGTCACTCTGGCAATATGAAAGCGGAATTTTCTGCAGATAACAGAGTATTTTCTGGTTCAGATGTGATAGATGATGTAAATTTCATTCAGATGAAAAGATATTCCATTATTCCGCCCAGTCAGTATCTCCTGTGCTTTATCAAGGACGTAGCTTGAGGAGGTATACTACTCTATTATTATGTACCCAAAGAACTGTTCCTGTAGTTTCTGTTTGGCAGAGAGCTGTACATATTTTATATTGATTGGTACTGAAGGCCACTGTGAATTTGGAGCTGAAGGTAAAATGTTCCTGTTAAGATGGATTTTATGGCTGTAACAATGGCGGGCAGCAACTATAAGTATATACTGTGTATTCAAAAATTGTACATGAGAACAGTTTTGAGGTGCTAATGCTTGACTTGATTACTTACATTTCATGACTCTTTATACTCGACTGGAGTTTAGGAGGAAATATTGCATTACATTTTCCTGGCAGTTAGTTCAAACCACATAGTGAGCTTATTAAGTATGATGCATGGTCATTATCTACCCCAAAGTATTTCTAAAAAAAAAAAGTCAAGGGAAGCTCAACATTTAGGAAAATATGCGTATGTGATTTCCTGCTAAAACACACATAGATATCATATCTGTTTGTTAAGCCACAGTCAGCACCCAGTTAGCTTAGCACAAAGACAGGAAGTAGAGAAAAACAGCAAACGTGGTTCGGTCCAAATTGTTGACAAATTGTTGATTTTCATCTCATAAGATATGTTAATTGGTGAGTTGTATAGTGCTAGCGCATGACCTTTAGACAAAGCCACACTGACTGTTTCCAGTGTTAATCATTGATTGTCTACAAAGATGGATGAACCCTCCGTGACATCGCTCAAAGGTTTTCTGAAAAGTGATTTTGAAGCTGGGCTGCAAGGTGGCGCAGTTGGTAGCACTGTTGCTTTGCAGGTTCGCTGGTCGCTGGTTCGCGTCCCGGTGAGGACACTCGGGATCTTTCTGTGTGGAGTCTCCATGTTCTCCCCGTGCAGCGTTCTCCCACAAGGTCCAAAAACATGTTGAGGTTAATTATTGATTCTAAATTGTCCGTAGGTGTGAATGTGAGTGTGCTTGGTTGTCTGTCTCTAAGTGTGGCCCTGTGATAGACTGGTGACCTGTCCAGGTGAACCGGTGCCTTCACCCTGAGTCAGCTGGGATAGACTCCAGCCCCCCATGACCCTAGTGAGGATTAAGCGGTGTATAGATAATGGATGGATGATTTTGAAGCTCAGTGCTGTGGCTCTGACCGTCGCCATCTTGGCACCACCTGACTCTTCAAAATGACCTACTAGTCCAGAAATAAGCACAGAAACAGAGTGTAAATGGAGCTGAGGTGGACCAAGCAAATGTATTTGGCCCTGGACTGTCCACATGTCTCTCAAAAAGGTCTACGCCTTTAATTATGCAGAATTTTAATTATTATGCACGATTTTAAGCCTCAATACAATTTAAATGGGTGCGTTATATAAAGATTGTCCCTCTGTACAGTTGTCATGAAATGGTAAATTTTCAAGGCTAACATGTACATTAATACTTTTTCTGGGATTTTTCAATAATTGACCAAAAACAGGGTAATCTGTAAAACAGCAGTAAATTGTTCCAAGAATTACAATTTAAACCTTCTGAACAGGAATCCATGACGCATCCTTCACCCATAAAACCCGTTAAACCATCACGGATCATTCCTCAGTTACATGATTTGTACCATTTATTTTACACCGTGACTGTTATCGTTCTGAGTCACTGGTCGAACCTCCACCATGTGTTCCTCCTCCTGAGGTGTCCATATGTGGACTGTTACACTCCTTTAACCATTCACCGACTCTCTCACACACTCATCTCCATATGAGTCAGAGCTCATAACGCACTGCGGCCAACACTCTCCGCTTCATCTGTCTCGTTAGTGTGAACTCATCGCACCGGGCTGCTTAGCGCGCTGCGGTCTGCGGGAGTTTTGCGGCTACAATATAACTCCCGCTGCTCGGACCCATTCTGCACCGTTTAGCGAGGAAAACTCTCTGATGGCTTTTGTCTGGTGCGGACTAATGGTAGAATGGCTCAGCACGGCGCGCCTTTGATGCTTTTGATGCGCCTCATTAACAGTTTAAATTTACACCTGCCTCATGCATTCCTGCGGGATCCCTCCTCACATGTGAGTGGGAATGTTTGTTCTGTGTAACGAGCCTCGCGAACATCTCGGTCTCTGATGTCTTAATGAAGTCGCAGCTTATTGGTTTCTGGAACATTTCTGCGTACATATATAGAAATGTGACTCCTGGTTGTCCATTTGGAACTCTGTGCGCCTTAATAACGCAAATATCCCCACTGTGGTGGTGCGTTCACTGTCTGCTTTTAACATTACTGACCTGCGGCATTCCTGCTATATTGTAAGATAATAAAGAACCAGCTTTATGGGGGTTAATTAGACTTGATTGATGCAGATACAGACCTCATACACAAAACTGGAGGTAGTTTGAAACGTGCTGGAGAAGTCACCCCAAAGGGAGGCTGCGGGTTCGCTGCTGGGAGCCATTATTCTTAGTTAATAAATGCAAACATTTGTTCCTGATGGCTCACTTAACCTCTTAATTTATGTATGACCACCAGAGCCCCATTCAGGGGAGAGCCATCGGTCAAACAGGCCTCCACAGAAAGGCACCGCATGGCCCCTCTGCCTCTTTCATCTCGGCTGTAATCGCTGCGTGTTTCGGTGCGCAACGAGCGCCGCTGCGCAGCCAGAACTGGCGCTCAAACGCGCCTAATTGTCCTGCGTATTGACAAGTCGGTTCCGGTGTGTTAGTGATTTTCCGCCGCTTCGTGACGCAGCGCTGGCTGGTTTGGGGACATCTGCGGGGGGTCAGGAGGTGAGGCAGCCCCGGAGCTCCGTCCATCTGCCCAGCAAATACCCTCGTCTCCAGACGCAGGCCCCGCTGAACACCTCCAGCCTGCACTACATTTGCATTATTAGCCCCTAATGAGCAGCACAGAGTAAGCCTATTAGGTTATCAATGAACTACCGCCTCTAATAAATGATTGCTACAGAGTGAGATGAAAATAATGACACAGTGCAAATTTCTCCCCATTATCTTGGCCCACAGCAGCACAGCCGGAGTGGCTTTTTTCTTTGTACAATCAAAGGATATCAAGTTGAATCTAGGACACAGACATGAAACAGCAACTTGGAGATGGTTTCCTAATCCTCTAATCTTTTTTAGGAGGACAACTCTGAGATGTGTCCTTAAACTCAGTGTGTGTGTATGTTTTTTTTTTTTGTTTTTTTTTTAAATATTCAGTGCACTGCCTCTGGAATTTGTGCCACTTTTAAAAATATAAATGCATGTGGGAAAAAAAAAGAAGAATAAACTCAGTAGCCTATGGAAATGGATTCAAGAGACTCTTATTCAAACACACAAATCATATTGTTGGCCTATATAGTTGGAGGTTTGATTTAAAACTGTGTAATGTAATTAAAATTCTAGCAATTCAAGCTGTTTTATCAGAAGAACATGCAAATGAAAAGCGCTGCTCTGATCTTACGGTGTTTTAAATGTGAGATGATGATGCCATTGTCTGAATGTGCGGATGGTTTGCAGCTTATTTGTGAAGTTGAAGCGTTGTTGCTGTGAAATCTTTAGAAATATAGAACATCACTGACATTTGAACAGTGTAGCGAGATGGAACCAACCAAGAATATGTAGATTTTCATCGTCTAAATGATGTGTACCAAGGACTTAAGAATGAGCACTTAAAGCAGGGTTTAAACTTTTCAAACACAAGACTGACATAAGATGGCTGTTATGACCTTTTAACATAAAGCAACATTAGCTGCAGTTTTGTTTTTATCCAGCAAAGCGCTGTAAGCTTTAATTTTAGCTCTGCTTTGGTCTCCACTGACTTGTGCAAGCAGTTTTTGGCTTTTCAGCTGCTAAATGCTCGGCTATGGTAACCAGCTAGTCAGTAGCTTTGATTGGTTGCCATCCGGTGATGAGCAGGTAGCATATAGTTTGTGTTTTGATTATGTTTTTGCTGAAACAATTCTCCTTGTGGCTGCCGTGAGAGTAACTAACATGAAAAACTAGTGATGCACGATATTAAAATTTCTGGCTGATACCGATATTAAGATTTCTGATATCCCGATAAC